>NC_081342.1:12889568-13072059 GCF_029784015.1 Lycium ferocissimum | reverse complement strand
CACCCGGTAGCTTTTTAATCAAAATTATTTCTATTACTTTCAAAATACTTATTTTGTCCCTAAAATCTAATCAAACACGTTATTTTTTAAAGTAATTTTTTGAGAAAAAATAAGCTTAGTTAAACAGGTAATTAAGACTAGGAGGGTGTACTCTTGTTGACTAATCTCTGGTCTTCGGACATCATTTCCCAAATTAACAACACAAAGATGAAAGATAAACTCTCTCTTTGTTCTCTGCCCCTGTTAAAAACTTTGTAGTTCATCATCTTCATCGATTTAATTTTTCTGCCATTCCTTCACTTTTATCAACAAAAAATTATTTTAAAAAAAAATTAACAGTATGCCCCTTTCCGTGCCTAACTTTGGAAAGTGAGTAAAAGCCAGCTGCTACTGCTGCTACCCTGTATTACTACTACTTTTAGTAATTTCCCTTTTTGTGGCCTATTTCAAGATTCATACACACAAAGCCTAAAGCTTGGATCCAAATATCCAGCTTTATGTTCTGTCATACACAGTTTTTTTGGTCTGCAAATAATAACAAGTTTGTTGTAGAGTTGAAAAAAAGTTGTAGTAATTTAGTTGGTGATGGGTTCGAAGCCGTGGCTACATCTGGCTCCAACCTATCGTATATTAGAGACGTTTTGGGATACAGATGAAGATGCCCAGGTCCACGTTGTGGTCATACGCTTACTGCTATAGCTGCTACCAAGACTCATGGTCCAAGACTCATACTCTTTGGTGGTGCCACTGCTATTGAGGGTGGCAGTGGTGCTGCCCCTGGCATAAGTAATTCTAATTCTTTCTCTTGTGACCCAATTGTTAGTTTTGTCTAAAGATTGATTCTTTGTTGTTTCTTGAATTGACACTTTTGCTTAATTGGTATGAATCTTGATTAGGGCTGGCTGGTGTAACTAAATTGTATTCATTCATATGATGTTCTTACCAGAAAATGGACCAGGTTTGTGTGTGTGTTGTTATCTCTAATTCTTAGGATCTGCTTCCCTCTTCCTCTCCTTTTTTTTTTTTTTTTTTTTTGGGTGGATGGGTTTAAACAGGGATTTGGAAACTATTTTTATAGTGGTGGTAATGATTTAGTGTTTCTTGAATTAACCAGACTTAGACCTGCTGGTGAGCCACCTTCACCAAGAGCTGCACATGCTGCTGCTGCTGTTGGAACAATGGTTGTCTTTCAGGTGATTAGAAAGAGAAATGGAAGTGTATCGGTTGTATTGTTAGTATTAAAATGATCATTAGAAACAATAACTACTAATATCTATTCCTATTGTTTTTTCGTTACTAGGGTGGGATAGGACCAGCAGGGCATTCAACTGATGATCTTTATGTGCTTGATTTGACAAATGACAAATTCAAGTGGCACAGGTTAGCTTCTATGCAGTTGAATTTCTTCTCCCTTTTCAATTATTATACAGCTCTTGGTCCATGACTAATTACCTTGTTTGTTTCTAGAGTTGTTGTTCAAGGTCAAGGTCCTGGACCGCGGTATGGCCATGTAATGGACTTGGTTGCACAAAGATATCTGGTATCCGTCAGTGGCAATGATGGTGAGCACAATATTTAGGGTTTTAGGGCAAATCAAAGCAAGAAAATATATAAATGCACTGGCTAGTTTAACCCCCCTCCCCAAAAATAAGAGAAGATGTAAGAGCAAAAAATACCCAAAGTAAACTCTGATTTTATAGAACATTTATCAGACCAACAGTCTTATGCGAGAGTGAGGGTTGGCCTCTTAGGCCAAACATAGTCATATGATAAATTTCCTGGAAATGCAAATGCTTAGGTTGATATAAAGTATACAAGATTAGAAATTATCAAGTTTGACAGACAGTGCAAGTGGCACATATGAAGATGTTAGAGTCCTATATTGGTTGAGGGTATGTGTTGTTGTCTCCTTATATTATGTTAGGTACCTTTCCTCATGAGCTATTTTTAGAATTGAGTTAGGCCTAATATCTATTTTCTTAACATGGTATGAAGAGTGAGACCTGTCCTTATTTTTGGTTTACCAAAATGTTGGGGCCTTATATTGTCGTGTCCTTGCTCCTAATGTATGATCTTGTTTTTGTGTGTTTGGTTGGGGGTTCTTGGGGGGGTGGGGTGGGGGGGGGTAATTAGAAATTTAGAATCCTACAATGGGTTGAGGTCTTGAGGATATGTTTGTTTGTCTCCTTATATGGTATTGGGCAATCCTCATTTCAAAAGCTAGCTTTTTTGGTTTAACTTAGAGCCAAGGTCTACGTTCTTCACATAAGATAAAATGAAGAGCACCTAAGGGTTTGACCTAGTGGTCAATGAAGTGGGTTGAGAACCATGAGGTCTTAGGTTCAAATCCTAGCGGAGACAAAAACACTAGGTGGACAAAGTTAGCCGGTACATATGCTGGTGGGAGATAGCAGGTACCCTGGGGAATTAGTCGAGGTGCGCTCAAGCTGTCTGAACACCACGGTTATAAAAAGAGATAAAATGAAAAAAAAATTGCATGGAATAGTTTAGTCATGCCTTATGTAGGCCTCCAGATGCTCCAGTCAGTCCGTATGAGATGTGAGTTAAATGTATAAAAAGGAGATGATATATGAGCAAAATCACTTGAAGTATAGTTGTCTCAAAAGACCTAAAGTCTCGAGGAATCTATACAGATTTAACAAAGATTAGAACACAATGGAAACAAAGTAGGAGCATGATGCCAACAAAGTGTTTGTATAGGTGATGCCAACTAGTTGGGATTAAACTGATCGTTCATGTAGAGATAATTGTGAGATTTAGAGAACCTCTAATTTGCCCAAGCAAAAATATTAAGTATTCGATGAAATGGACCTATATAGAACAGAATTAATATAGACGATACATATAGTTGGCCAGCCCCGATTGATTTGGGATTGAGGCTTAGTTCATTGAATGATTGTTTTCTCACTGACTATGTAGTCATAAATAAATTTCATATTTGGAATCACATGATGGATAGTTATGTCTTGATCTAGCTTAGTTTTTCACATTTTTACTCCAATGGTGTCATAGCATGATCTGACCACATCTATTTTTCCTAATGTTTCAGTATCAGTGTGATGTATCCATAATAATGTGAATTTTGAAGATTAGCTATGCACATTTTATTAACAGTTGCTGGGCATATGGCATACCTTAGGAGCAGAAAAAGTAAATATGCAGCTGTAGCATCACTTTATCATCTCACAATCAAAGGATAAACTGTTAAATTTTTTATCTTTATAAATGCCTGTAACGTGATTGATTAAAGATGATGGGAAGACTCTTTTCCTTGCTCTCCCAACTGCTACATAATCCATATCCATAATTTTGAAACAAGCTGACTTGGTTGAATGGTGAATGCTGTAACTCATTTCTGCAAAGTCTAGCTACTGCAGCTTGCCTTTCATATGCATTAAGAGTTTTATGTTGAACATATATATGCTGCATGGCGTTTTTAGTTCTTTGTCACTTAGCCCTCCTTGTATGTACTCGATATGTTTGATTTTCATTTATTTCCAGGGAAAAGAGTTCTTTCTGATGCTTGGGCCTTGGATACTGCTCAGAAACCTTATGCGTGGCAGAGGCTGAATCCAGAAGGTGATAGACCGTCAGCTAGAATGTGAGTCTACATTGTTTAATCTCAGTTCCAAGAAATCTTAGTAACTTTGATTCTCTGCAAGGGCTTGAGTCGCTTGACCCATTTAGGACATCTCCTCCTTAATCTCTCTAGTCAGATCACCCATGTGTCATCTATTCATACCTCATCATTGTCTCTGTTGGGCAGCTACACTGCAACTTATGGTGTTCTTTCACTTCTTTTTATTTTATTGCCGAAGTACATATCCACTTTTATATATATCCCTTCGCATATTTGCTATGAAAATGTGTTTTTATCCTCAAATTGTTCATTGTGAAAACTGTCTGGTGCTGCTATCGTCTCCCAGATATTATTCTTGGCATAGCCTCTCTGAAGTAGTTGACCGTAAAATGTTTTTGGCTTGATAGCTCCACCAAGATGCTGCTTCTAACATAATTCTCTCCTTCAATCTTCCCACACTAGACTTCTTTTGTCTTGCCTTTTCAATCTATGGCTGCCTCTCTCTCTCTCTCTCTCTCTCTCGTTCTTTTTACTTATTATTTGTTCTTAGTAGCCTACGTACTCATTCATGAGGTGGTTTCCGTACTCTGAATGGTACTGTAACTTCCTAGTAGATCCTGTATTTCTGAAAATTGATGTCCTCGTAGGTATGCAACAGCTAGTGCTCGGACCGATGGCATGTTTTTGCTTTGTGGTGGGAGAGATGCTTCAGGCACGGTAAGTAAGTTGTTTATATAGTCATCAATGTTTAGACTGATAAACTCCTCCATTGGCTTGTTTCCTGCTTCGAACTAGCAAGTTCTTTTTAGCTAATGCACACAGTTTTTTAGATTTTAACTTTATTTTGTATGGTATTTTAAAATGTTAGTCAAGTTATGATATGTTGTGGCATACATACGAAATTGAAGTAGCTGGTTTTAGGTGTCTGTAAGCTCAATCTTCTTGAATATGTAATCATTCTTTCATCAGTGTATTGCTGTTGAAGCAACTAATAGTCCTAAACAAGGAGGCCCTTTGATACTGTTGGTTACAAGCTAGATATAGTGCTTTTGATATGTAGCCTTCTAGATGATGTGGTTGATGATTCCTGGATTCACTTCCATGTGCAGCCCTTAGCAGATGCCTATGGCCTGCTTATGCATAGGAATGGCCAGTGGGAGTGGACTCTTGCACCAGGAGTGGCACCATCACCAAGGTATCAACATGCTGCTGTAAGTACTACTCCCTCCATTCCAGTTTATGTCAAAGTGTAAGCTGAATATATGAAAATACCAACATTGTCCTTTTAATTGAATGGTGGTGAGGTTTCTACATTTCTTGTCATATTCTCTCTTTTCAAAAGAATGAACTTCTATATTAAATGGGTCCAAACAAGTTATATCATTAAGGATAAAAATGGGAATGCTAGGATTAAATAGCTTCCAAAAAGAGAAACGTGTCATTCTTTTCGGGACAAACTAAAAAATGTGTCAGGGAGTAATATTTCTGCAGTTTGGGTCATGTCTATCCTGTTTGTCCTCCACAGTCCTCACTTTTTCTAATATATTCTGAATAACATTTTTGCTGGTGATTAGGTATTTGTTGGTGCAAGATTGCACGTTACAGGAGGTGCTCTTAGAGGTGGACGTGGAGTAGAAGGTGAAGCAGCTGTTGCAGGTAAATGTGGGATTTATCCTTTTGTGCATAATTTGATTGCTTATATGTTGTAAATGGGATGTCATTAAATCTTTTCAACTTTATTGCCTTAAAAAGTGTTGGACACAGCTGCTGGAGTTTGGTTAGATAGACATGGACTGGTAACTGCTTCACGTGGTAGCAAGGGCCAAAATGACCAAGATCCTTCTTTGGAGCTTATGCGTCGCTGTCGCCATGCAGCTGCATCTGTTGGTGTTCGGATATATATCTATGGTGGTCTTAGAGGAGGTAATGAATGCAACTGGCATATGCAGTTTTAGACTGTTCGAATGATGTCTATTCTTCTCCTTTTAAGAACCCTCTTCAACTGGTTAATCGCTGTACACTTATCTTGCAGAATGCTTGATCTAGTGATAAGTGTCCTTCTAAAAAAAGTGTATTTACATGAGTTAAGCTATGAGAAGATTAAGGTATCTATAAAGGTCTGTGGCTAAGCAAAAAATCTCGTAGCACTAAAAGGATTGTCAAATGCTCAGAGTTGATTCACTTTCACCTACAGATGTGATACAATGACTTTTTTCTTCTTTATTGCACTTTTGCTTACCCTCGAGAAATCAAATTTTAGATGGATTTTACAAACAGCAGTCCAGCATTAGATAAACATCAAAGAGAATGATGAACAATGAATTGGGAAATTTGTAAGCTAAATTTAAAGTCACATGTCCATTCTGAAGTAATAATAAGCTACCTAATGAGCTTTTGGTGGTATAGATGTCTCTTCTGAGGGTCTATTTTCTATGCATGCCTACCACTGTGATGACCATGTCATTTGCTTTCTGCTGTCTAATGCTAATATTCCTCATTTTGTCTTTATTTTTTGCTTCTTTTTTTTAATCATTATAAGCTTAAGAAGCGTCGCATCTTCTGGAATATTCTTAAGTAACAGGAAATCATTTAAACAGGTTTGCATATGCTGTCATTCACCTAGCACTTTCATATTTTTGCCGTTACACTGACTTATCAACTAGTACTTCCGTATTTTTTTCTTATTAGTGCTAACTTTCGTTGTAACACTCTACTCTCTGGGCAATTGGTTTTACGGTGTTCTTAGATCAGATTATTTTTGCTACAGATACACTTCTGGATGAATGTCTGGTTGCAGAAAATTCTCCATTGCATTCTGACACCAATTCCCCAATCTTAACGTCTGAGAGATCCCCATCCATTGGCTCAACTCCTGATGGAAAACCTGAGACCCACCCATCTGGTGGGTTGAGGTAATATTCGCTTTATCTCTAGTTCTTGATATCATTTTTTCGTTCAGCTCATCCTTGTAATTTGGAGCATCAAATCTTAACAGCATGGATAAAGATTCTATGGAAAAGTTGACCAAGGATTTTGCTGCTGAAGCTGAGGCTGCTAATGCTGTCTGGCAATTAGCACAGTCTGCATCTGCCACTCCTGAAGTAACATCGGTCTCTGACGAGAGCTCTCAAGTTCCAGACACCGCTTCTGAGGGTAGCGATAGTGAGTCAGCTGTCCGCCTCCATCCTAGAGCTGTATGTACTCTGCTCTGTTGCCTAGTGTTACTTTATTCGGCAGATGGTGAAATCACTTTCTAAATACTGCAGGTCGTAGTTGCAAAAGAAACTGTTGGGAATCTGGGGGGAATGGTGAGGCAGTTGTCATTGGATCAATTTGAAAATGAGAGTAGACGAATGCTTCCGTCATATAATGATATTTCAAATCCAACAAAAAAATTCGCAAGGCAGAAATCACCTCAAGGATTGCATAAGAAGGTGAGCCCCAGCAAGCTGCAACAGATTTTTTCCTTCTCAAACCTTAATGGTTTAAAGACAGTATTCTCATTTTGTTAAGATTTGTTATATTCCTTTTTCTGATCTTTATTTGTCGGGATATGTAATCTTCTATTGCTGTATCGCAGATCATATCCACTTTGCTTAGGCCGCGAAATTGGAAACCACCTGTAAATAGAAAGTTCTTTCTTGATTCATATGAAGTGGGTGAGCTTTGTTATGCAGCTGAGCAGATCTTCATGCATGAGCCTACAGTTCTTCAACTGAAAGCTCCTGTCAAAGTGTTTGGTGATCTTCATGGACAGTTTGGTGATCTGATGCGGCTGTTTGATGAATATGGATTTCCTTCCACTGCTGGAGACATTACGTAAGTCTGATCTAAGCTTGACAATTAAGTTTTTCTCATTTGAAGTAGCTTTGACTGCTCTGAACAATTTCAACTTAAGCTCGTGTTTTAAGCTTTAGCATAATACTTAGTAGTTGTAGTAGCAGCAGCAGCAGTAAAATAAATCTGCCATGATTGAAGTGTTATAAGATAACAGATGAAAAGAATGTCTCCCATACCAGCAGCGAGCTACAAACTTAAAGATGACGGCTCACCCTGCAAAAGCAAGATCAGTTTGCTTAGCATATGACAGCTTAAATAATTTTGATTCCTCCTCTCCAGCTTAAAGCCTTAGTTAAGAATTCTGTGGAATGGGGGTGGTTAGTGGTGATGGGGTGGGGATAGGTTGGGGTGGGGTTGGGAGGGGGTGGAGCTGTCCATACAAAAATACATCTTAAAGATATTATGACTTTGTTGAAAATCTTTAATGATTAAGACCTATTCAGACCAAATAAGTGCTTAGATCTTAATGTAAACAAATGCACTTAATGGCCTAAGGTCTGAACCATTCAGATTCAGACCTCCATTAAGTGCAAACAAATGAGGCCTTAGTGGGTAACCCATCTAGTACAGTGCTTACTAGAGTAAGTCTTTCTTCCAAGGGGATAACTACTTTTCACATTTACCAATCAGCCCCTGCCAAATCTTTTTATCACTCTGTTTAGCACCAAGTAGCAGCCTCAAATATACAGTAGGTAGATTCTCAACCTTGCAACCCACAATTTCAGCTAACTCCTGTACGCATTCTGCACTATTTATAGCATATATGGCTTTTTGCCAAGTTGATTGTCAAACATGAAACTGCTTGAAATGCCAATAGAATAGCCCTGAGATGTAAGAACTGCCCTCTATCAGCTTCACATAGAAAGTCAACATATCTAACTCTAAGAGGGGTGTATCCTATCCGAGAATCCTGTCAAAATTTTGTTCTTCTGCCAGCCCCCACTTTGATCTTTACGTGTGTTTCAAAGTTTAGCCATAGAATGTTAATGTATTATCAAAGTCACAAACCATGTGAAGAGTTGATTGGATTAGTACATCATTCCATTTGACCTCCATATTTGTGGAAAATTACCTTTCTTCATAACCATTTTTCCTCCCTTCCATATCTCCACAGCCATTGTCTAGATATCTATATATTTTGCTGGCCAATACGCTGCAGACTGTTTATTATCCTATTAAATACTGTTTCTTGTGCTTGAAAGATCAACGTCTTGATCCCTGAGGTCCGCCATTATTTGCAAGATTATTTCTGCTATTATTTCATTGCCTATAAACTAAAATTTTGATGTCTCTCTTTCTGAGGCTAGAAGATGTTAACAGTTTGTAACAATAAAAAACTGTCTACAGTTTGAAGCTTTTTAACTATTTATGTAACATTTAGTAGGCGTTTGGACATGCGATTTCATCTCATGAGATAAAATCCCAAATCATGTTTGGACATGCGATTTCATCTCATGAGATAAAATCCCAAATCATCCAAAAAGGCATGATTTGGGATTCCAAATCATGATTTCAAATTTTTAAATATAAAAGTTGACCCATAAGTTTAGATTTTGTAAAAATAGATCCATAAGTTGATATATATATATATTTACCAACCATTTATATCAGATATTAAAAGATCTACAGTATATTTAATTTATAACGAATTTACTCTTACCAACCATGTGAGAGGATTATATTAAAGAGTAGTTACACTACAATTCATGTTCAATTTTCCATTTTATTGAACTAA
This sequence comes from Lycium ferocissimum, assembly GCF_029784015.1. NCBI lineage: Eukaryota > Viridiplantae > Streptophyta > Magnoliopsida > Solanales > Solanaceae > Lycium > Lycium ferocissimum. The sequence goes on along the minus strand of NC_081342.1, from coordinate 13,062,883 downwards.
AGTTTGATCATGAACTATGACTTGCTCATTTGGTAAGATTGTCTAAGAATTGGGAAAGTTTTAATGGTTTTCACAACTTGTGGGGTTTTTATGTCCATAAGAAAAAATGCAACTTAAGAAATTCAAATTGCATGTCTAAACAAAACTTCAACTTCAAATCGTCATGATTTCATTTCATGACTTCATCTCATGATTTCAAATCATGTCCAAACGGCTCCTTACTATTGTACTCAAATCTCCTGTTATCAACTTCTCTAGTGCCTGATGACCACTACTGGTATGGTTTTCAGTTACATTGACTATTTGTTTCTGGGTGATTACGTTGATCGAGGACAGCACAGCTTGGAGACAATCACTTTACTCTTAGCTCTAAAGGTAATCCTTGCCGTTGTCTAACACGGCACTTTCCTGTAATGTATTGACATCCCTTTATCTAACCAAATCATTCACTTGTTCTGAATTTCAGATTGAATATCCAGAGAATGTACATTTGATAAGGGGTAATCATGAAGCTGCTGATATAAATGCACTTTTTGGCTTCCGTATTGAATGCATTGAGAGAATGGTAAGTTAGAATGTCAAATATATGTACTACGTTTGTCAAATCCCGAGTTTTGAAGGTTGCAGTTTACCCGAAGACTTGGTTACAGATGGTTTTCTCAGTCATAAAAAATGTGTGTGTGTGTGTGTGTGTATTGGGCTATTCTAATGGAATACATCCATGTAGGGAGAGAGTGATGGGATCTGGGCATGGACGCGTTTCAATCAACTTTTTAACTATCTTCCATTGGCTGCTTTCATCGAAAAGAAAATCATCTGCATGCATGGTGGCATAGGGAGGTCAATAAATTCAGTTGAGCAGATAGAGAAGATAGAGAGGCCAATAACAATGGATGCTGGTTCGATAGTCCTAATGGATTTGCTATGGTATGTTACTTTTTTCAAAACCATAAGGCAGGGTAATTCAGGGAAAGATTTTTATGTCATTGATTTTATTTGCAGGTCCGATCCCACAGAAAATGACAGTGTAGAAGGATTAAGACCTAACGCCAGAGGACCTGGTCTTGTAACATTTGGGGTATGTCACGCTTTCCTTACTTGAGTTCATCAGTTCATTAGTTCAACTTGATAATTGATAGTAAAAGTTTCAGACAGTCCGCGATATGATAAGTCATATTTAAGTGTCATATTTCGTATTCCGTTTTTAAAATTTTATGGTCTTCACTGAAATTTTTTCTTATTTTAAGCTCAATTTTTATTCGTTATTCGTGATCTGATCCACTATACTGTGGATTCCTAGAAGGATGCACATGTCTACTTTCATATGGGAGCTTATATTTTTCATGTCAAGATTCACATACAAACCATAATGTGGTCTTACGACAATTGCGGCTTTGATGACTTTTCAGCCTGATCGGGTAACTGACTTCTGCAAGAAAAACAAACTAGAGCTGATTATTAGAGCACATGAGTGTGTTATGGATGGATTTGAAAGATTTGCCCAGGGGCAGCTGATTACTCTTTTTTCTGCCACCAACTATTGTGGTATGCATTAAATACTAAAGTTTTTTCTTTCCCTTGTATTAGAGTCTGCATTCTAACCAAGAAACTACATTCAGGAACCGCCAACAATGCTGGTGCTATACTAGTAGTAGGCAGAGGGTTGGTTATTGTTCCAAAGTTGATCCATCCTTTGCCGCCTCCTCTTCAATCCCCTGAAACGTCTCCAGAACGAGTCATGGACGACACCTGGATGCAGGTACTAGGCTACTTCCTTTTTTCCTATTTGAGCAGATATTTGGTTTTACAGTTATATTGTTCCCTACTAAGGTTTAATAATACATGTTCGTTGTCTTTAGGAACTCAACATTCAAAGACCGCCTACTCCTACTAGGGGTCGTCCACAACCAGATCATGACCGGAGCTCACTTGCCTATATTTGATGCCCGGTCATCTATTCGGGTTATTTCATTTTGCTCTGTTGTGGAGTTGCAAATTCCATCGGTGATGCATTCATAGATTGATTGAAAAGTCAGCGCGGATTGACCATGTATATCTCTGTAGTCTTCAAAAGCCCTTCTGTATTCTACAGATACTAGTCAGAAGGCATCCAATGCTGTAACATAGCTGGAGAGGTAGAGGTTTAGCTGTTAAGGAGTGTGAGAAGTTGACATAGATTAGTATTAATGATGTTTAAACAGGGTTATTTATAGTGGAAGGGAGTATTGTTAGCAGAGTGCTAGGTGTTGTGATGTAAAAAGCTATAGATATTTTATTCTTAAAACTTAATCATCAGTGTGGTTTCTCCATATAGCGTCTGCAATTATTATTTTGGTGAAGTTTGAGAATTCCTCTACGTTGCATGTACGAGATCATGTTGCAAGCCTTTAAGATTGAAATATTTGGGTTTCAATCAATAAGAAAGCATCAACTGTCTGAAGAATACAGTGCATTGCAGTGCTTGGTACAACTGACCAAGTAAACTTCACATTGATAAGCAATTCAAACCAGAGAAAAGAAACAAATAAACACTGTTTTGTAAGGTCAAATTATGTGACCAATCATATCTCATTTTCAAATTTACTTTCGTACGTTATACAGGATGTTGCATGAGAAAAGTAATCTTGTACATCCTAAACCTCCACAATGTACAGGGAGCAAATGACTGAGACTTGTCTTTCAGAATCTGGGCATGCTTTCTGCAGAAGAGCAAGGCCTGCACCATGCATGGTTGGGCGGGGACTATCCCGAGAAATCTGGCAGTTCCAACAAGATTTCAGAGAACTGGATAGCTTTCCAGTTCAGGCATCAGCTATAAACAGCCTGCTCATTGACAGCACCAGAAATTATAATGGAAGGCCTTGCATAATCTTCATAGGCCCGCCCAACATGTGCACCTCGAATTTTCCTCAGGAATTATCAATCTGCAATTATTCAGCAAGGTGTTACCAGCTGGAGGATAATATAGACAATTAAAACATCTAAGGAAACATACACTCCCAGCTTTCGTTTTTTTTTTTTTAAGTACTTGGAACATGAACTCCAGTGTGCAAACATTGTAATGGGTGTTCGCTTCTATAATCTATACACAAAAACAAGTTTTGGTAAGAAGTGAAGAGGTAACGGAAAAAGGGTCATAAGTAATTCTTACCCGGAACTGAGCTGCTTTTGATTCACCGAGCAGGCAACACAAATAGTTTGTTGGACTGCCACAAGACTCGCATGAAACCAAATTTTCTTTCAGCCTGATCAAATGACGTTCCAGTTAGGTCTGATGGGTAAGGAAGCTCAGCAGACCTCTCGACCTTGAGCTCAATAACATCCACAACACACGTCCCTAGCTCCTCCAGGTCCCTTTGATACCACTTGCCACTGACTTGACAAACCTTTCCTTTTCCAATCTCTTCTGCATTCTCATTTACAAGCATAACGTACTGCCCTGCCATACACTTTGCTAGTTCTGTTGAAGCTACAGGCACAGCGGCTGGGTTTTCTGTAAAACAAGTGCTCGTTGAGGGGCCAGTTACCCTCTGTGCATTTTCTCTAGCGGCAGAGAGGACACCAACATCCTCGACAGGACTGCCAGGTGAGTCACAGGGAGGCAGCATGAGCGACCCACCTTGTTTGTCTGGATTATCCCCTTCAGACAGCATACGACCATCCTTAGCAGCACGAGCTAGCCTCGCTTTCCGATTATTTAGCCTGTATGTGTTCAAAATAGAAATGATTCTCCAGCGTGAGGACAAGATAAGAAACATACCTCATAAATCAGATTGAGACCTATTTGTATTTCTTTTTTTTTCCTCTCGCGGGGAATAAGTGGCTTATTTGTGCATTTTCTCAATAGATGGCACACTTATTAGCTAGGAGTAAATGCAGCAAAATAACGTAGCATTTTCATACACCAGTAGAACTCTGATAGGCTCTCACATAATTCTGGGAGCAACACATCAAACCCTCAAGACCTTTTTGTTGACTCAGTACATCATTAGAGGTATCTATCTTTTACAAGGTAATAGGATGTGCAACAGTGACTTAGGTACTTATGGATGCTGGCACTCATATTGGGAAGGCAGTACACAGGTGTAAAAAAAAAAAAAAAAAAGATATATCAGCATTACCAATTCTTGAGCTGCGACTTTGTAACCTCTGATCCCTGGAAACAAAGCAGGAACCTTTTAGGGTGGAAAGACTAATTAATAGACAGAAAGAGCAGAAAAGGAAAAAAATACATGGGCCTTGCAACATACATACATGAACACTTAATTCTTCAGCCCAATATTCTAATAAAGCTTTCTTTCGCTGCATATCAGGTTCGTTCACAAGGGCATTCTCTATAAGTGATATCTGTTTATCGTTCATTATAGTTCTCTTTCTCTTTCTTTGTTGCTTCTCTTCATTCTGTGCAGCTCCAACCATTTCATCCTCTCTAACCTCTCCAGGACCATTGCAATTTATCTGATCAACTTTCCCAGCTTGATCTGTCGGGTGCCTACTTCGTGTGGAGCTGGAATCGGACCCACTAGTTTCCATATGCTGAGTCTCAACATCTTTGTTAGCTATAGATGTAGCTATAAATTTTTCTTGTTCTGTCATTTCACCTTTTGTCCCACCCTCAGCTGATTGACTTTCGCCATTGATCCTGGAATTCAGTTGGTTCAATCTTTGCAGAGACGAATTATCCAGTATGTCCTCTCTTGAGTTTGCACTTCTGTTGTTAAGATCCAGGGCTACTTCCCTGAATTGAGGGGACAAGCATCCCCCCAGATTCTGAGCCTCCTGGAGAAAATGAAAATGTTAATTCCCAACTAAATAAATTAAAATAAAGCCAATTAAAGAATGAAAACAAAAACCACTAGAATAAATTGGTAAAATAAACTTCAAGCCATCATTATGTCCAATTTAACAGTATCCTTCAGCCAATTGAGTCACTTGATAGGAAAACATCTTTTTCTGCTAACAAAGTGGTCAGATTTTGCAACAATCATGTGTAGTTCAGAAGAAATTCAACTTCATTATTTCCTCCCTGTAGAGATTTCCAGACTATTGAGGAGACGTGCATACACAACTTCTTATCTCTTTGCCAAACAGTAAAATCTATGTGCTTATGACCATGTACCACCTAAAGTAGACACAACCACTGCTCTCCTCCTCAGCGAAATTTATGTGCATACAACCATTTCTCATAGAATAAACAACCGCTTCCCTCTCCTCGGCCAACTGCTCTTCTCCTTCAGCATGTGTCTAATTCCTGTTTTTTCACATTGTTACTGTATGAGAAACTATGTCTCCAAGTTGACAGGAACACAATCCTCTAGATAAAAGGATCACAAAGATTTAAAATGTCCAGCTCAGTGCTCTCTAAAATTTCTGCCAACTAAAGTTGCCAACCAGAAATAGTCAGGATCTCATGTTGTCGTTATTCTGCCGCCTAGCCAAAACCATCAAACTTTCAAGGATAAAGAGTAAAGAGCAGCAGAGGTTTCCTAGTTATCCTTGAACCGCAACTTACTTATGTTAGATCCTAGAAACATTTTTAAACAGTGAAACAGCACACTCGAACCGCATTTTATTTATGTTAGGTCCTGGAAATGTTATGTCTCAAAGAGGGAGATCTCTTTGCCACAGGACGGGGCCAGGTGCACATCATGTCACCAAACGAAGACTTTGTAAAACTTAATCTCACAACTTAATGATTATTTGTTTAAAACTCAATCTCTCAACTTATTGATTATTTGTTTAAAACTTAATCCCTCAACTTATTGATTATTTGTTTATTATACTAGTTCTTGATGAAATATTTAGTTGTCATATATTTAATTTAACAGAATACCACCCTGTTGATCCTACTTTGCCCAGCCTTACCTTCAGAACTGTCCATACCCTCTTATCTCCCCCCCACGCCACCCCCCGACCCCCCACAACCCAACCCGGCCGCCCCTCCCCGCCTATGTTGTGCCCTTATCCCCCTTCCAACCAGAAAGGTAGACGACAGACACATTAATAAAAATTACCACCCAGCCCCCAAAACACATCTACCTAAGGATGATAAACAATTGACCAAAGTAACAAACTCCACTTCATCTTATCTCTAAAACTGCAAATCAGTATCATCATTCCCCAGTACCTTTTTGTTAAGCAGCAACATATTCATTCAACCACTCCTTTCACTAAAAATCGTAATCTTGCCCTTTAGATTTTCGAAATGAATTGTTCAAAGTTTCCTGTCCGTTGTACCCATGGCTTTTTAATCTTTCTGCTTTGTGCAGGTCTTTATTTTGTTTTTATTGATTTCATTTGCTTTAACTGATTGAAGCTCTATTTATATTTTGTATTTTTTATTTCTTAGATCATGAAGTTTTTTTCTAATACATGCTCAGGAAAGAATAAGGAAGAAAATAGTGGTGGGCAATATATGGGGGCTGAATGGCTAACAGAGGTAAAGCTGGCTGTAAAGAGGCTGTGTAGGCACCACCCCAGGTTGGTGGTGTCAGAGGCTGCCCGGTAGTTCAGGGCGACGATGAAGGAGTCACGCAAACGAGGAAGACAAATTCCTTTTTTTTGGTTTCAATTAGGAGGAAGAGCATAAACAACAACAACATACCCACTATAATCCCACCAGGTGGGGTCTGGCGGAGGAAGAGCATACAGGATTATTATTTAGTTACCTGAAGCACGCCACTTTCTGGTGACAGAATTAATCAGATTGCGCACTCCTTAAGTAAGGACTTAATGTGACATTTGGTTAATTATAAAATCATTTTCACATTTATTCCGAGGAACAGATAATTAAGTCTGCAAGAAATATAGCTTGCAGGTGAAAAGTCATGGGATTACACCAAATTAAATCCAGAATACACCTAATTATCTTCTCTGAGACTCAGTTTTGACAGCTTGTCCCAAGACAATATTCCTCAAATATGCTTCCCTAAATTTTATCCAGCAGCATAGTTCAATAACACGTTGAATTGGGACAAATGACAATATCAACAAGACTACTAAGAAGGGACAAGAAATGCTCCACGGCAGGAGTTCAGTAAATAAATAATGCAGTGTATATAACTAAGGGAAAAGAAGGATTTATACAAAGAAAAAAAACAAGGAGAGACTAGAGGATTTACTTGAACTCGATTTTCTCCGAATGCACGGGGAGTAATCAGAGATTCCAACTCTGTGATGAACACCCTTCAGAAAAAATGTGGCAATATCAGTATTAATTTATATTAGAAAAGAAAATGATCTAATTGAGTTTCTTGCATAACCTTTTTATGAGATGCAGAGCTTTCAATAGAAGATGTTGTCATAAAGTCTAATGAATCAAGTAACACAGGGTACCATAATGAACATTTTTGCAGTTGCAGAACACGACCACCACAAAGCAAATCATAAAAGATGGAACAGGTTCAAATGTGAGAACAAGAAAGATTCCAGATTATTAGTCACCTTAAAAGCTGCACGTCCTCCTCGTTCAGAAAAGTAGGTATCAGAGACTCTGCATGACTTAACAGGGAACCTACAAGGCACAAGTCAGTCAATGGTAAAGCACATGACTTAAAACTGGATGACATTCTACAAAATAGCGATGCCTACCAAGGTTTCGGCTAACGGTAGCTGCTTTTTGAGGATCAATAATGGATTTAAACCCTTCTGAGGTTTCGGAAACTTTTGTTCTCAAACACTGAACGAACTTGTTAAGAAAAAGATCCTTCTCCTCTGCAATCAGAACTAGCATGATTTAGCAAATAACCAGGCAGCAGTACTATACACCAGGACAGTCAAGAACGTGTTATACCTTTGCAGATATCAGGAACAAAACAGTGTAGATTTGCTAATACTTTGACCAACAACGATGTTCTTTGATGTGGATAAGACAGTCGAGGTACACTGGAAGGAACAAAAGTTGACTCTGTGCTCATAGCATTTAACTGATCAGAAAATGGAAACAAATCCAATACCCATCCAGCTGCTGCAAAAGGATCATATTCTAAAGTAGCATCTTCTTCACGTATTGGAAGGTCGGATGAGCACCAAGTAGAAAGGAACTCTCCATGCGCGACAGAAAAGATTTCCGTCAAAACTTCAGTCTGAAGGATATAACAAGGTAAACATGAAAAAAGGATCTCTAGGTAGATAAAAACAGGCATGGGCATGGTGCAGCATTTCCGAAAAAAGTAATAACGTTTCAGGAAAATCCTTTAGCAGCTATTATAGCGGAAAAAAATATCTTCTTACAAAGTGAGTGGTGATGAATGACCGAAAATTTGAGTCGTCAGAGAAGATGTCAGCTAGCCGCATTGCATTGAGTTGTAACTGTCCTTTTGGATAATTTTTGTCAGATGGAGCGACAGATTGTTGGAAATCCGTTCCAAACATTTTCTTCAGTAAATTAAGAACCTAGGCAACAAAATTGTCAAACAAACCGTCTTCTTTGATAAAATCAACTTTCCAACTACAAAGATAAGTAGCAGTATAGACATCAGTACACTAGCATGCAGTTTGAGAAATATTTACATCTTAACAAGCATCCCGCAGGCTATAACACATAGTATCTGAATGACTGATCTGAACCTTTTTAAAGCAGCTATTTTTATTTCTGATGGGAACTGTTGAGCTTTCAAAGTGATTTCCATAAATTGCCTTTCCATCACAAGCAGGTCAATGCCACCTCATGCCATTTTTTTCTACGAGCGATTCCTTTATCCTACATGTAAATACCCCTTCCTATGTAATGCCATCTCCAATCAGTTATCTACTTTGTAACATGGAATAAGGCTTCTCTAATTGAGACCAGACAGTACACAATCCGTCCCTATGCTGGGTTTTCTTTAAGATAGAGTGCACATGATTCATCAACAAACAATCAACCCACATATCATCAGAAATCTAAAATTTTGAAGTATCCTGGAGCTTCCATGCAATAGCCACCTCATCACATTAAAGAGGATTTGGAACATGTGTTGCTCCAAAAGGGGCATTAACTTTTAGTTTATCTTTACCAGTATGAAATTAACAATTTTGTTTCATCTTTCTAGTTTTCCCCAGATACCAATTGTGGGAACATACTACTGGGTATGTTTTTGTTGTTTATCTTTCTAGTTTTCTTGAATTGTTAATGTCCTTCATCTATTCAGTCTTGCAAAAATTAAGGTTAATTAACATAAAACAGGAATTGTCAAAATAAATATGGAATGCATGGGGCAAAGGATAACTGGAGCACCCGGATATCTAATGCTCCCTATGGAGTTGGGCTTTGGAAATATATTAGCAAGCTGGGTGATGAATTTTTCCAGAAGGTCCACTTCAAGCCAGGCAATGGAGAACATATAAAGTTTTGGGAAGACAAATGGCTAGGCAACAACCCTTTAAAGGAAGAGTATCCTGGTTTATTCAACATGGCACTGGACAAGGTCTCCTCCATTGCCCAAAACAGGAGCAACAACGGTTGGGATGTACATTTCAGAAGATACCCACATGATTGGGAGATAGAGGACTTACTGGAATTGCTAGCAAAGGTGGAAGCTTCTAGCATTGATGCAAGTACTTCAGACAGAATGAGATGGGGCAGCAAAGGCAATTTCTCAGTTAAAGATTGCTATAGTCAGCTTGGCAACCAAGATCAGGTCATTGACTCATGGCCTTGGAAGTTGATTTGGAGGACGAAACTACCCACTAAGATCAAATGCTTCAGCTGGATAGCCCTCAATAATGCCAGCCTTACTATAGATAATCTTAACAGGAAAGGACTTCAACTGGACAATAAGTGTTTTTTTTGCAATTGTCAGCTGGAAACAGTCAATCACCTCTTTCTTCATTGTCCAGTAGCTTTTAATCTTTGGACCTTGTTTTTCACTATTTTTGGATTAAGTTGGGTGATGCCTCAGAATCTGAGAGAGGCATATGTGAGTTGGAGTAAATGGAAAGTTGATAAGGCCATCAAGAAGACCTGGTTGATGATCCCTGCTGCTATTTTTTGGAGCCTTTGGAATGAGAGAAACAGTAGGTGTTTTGATGGCATCTCAACTCCAACTCACTCTCTTAAAGCGAAATGTTTAGTTCATCTCTTTTGTTGGACAATGTTGTCCCCAGTAACTAGTTCAGTACAGTTTTTGGATTTTATTAGCACTTTAGCTCTTGACTGAGACATTGTATTTGAGGCAAACAATGTTCTCCTACACTTTTGTTCTTTTGTAATTAGCCTCCTGTAACTTTGCATCTTCTTGATGCGTATCTATGAAACACATTACTTCATCAAAAAAAAAAATATATATATATATGGAATGCATGTAGTACTCACTGCTCATGCCAACAAGATAAACTGCAAATGAATGAGGTTGAGCTTCTAGAGGAATATCAGTTAATGTGGTTTATTGTCTGTTTGGTGTCTGCATATAGGATACAAATTAATTGAACTCATATCTTGGTCTTTATTACACTGACCAGTTGATAGCACAAAGGACAAGAGTGAATAGGTCAAAAGCTCCCTAAACTATCACTGTTTGCGAGTTTCATACTTGAACTATAGGGTGTTCACTGAACCCATTGAACTACCATGAACTCAATATTAAAAAAACCCTCCAGAGGAATATGACATGCTACGTGAATATCACGCTCCAAAAGCACCTCCAAAGAATTCCAAGTGTCATTAAAGTGGAAAAAAATGTGAGTGAATACCGTCTGCGAGTTTCATACCTAAACTATGGGTGTCCACAGAACCCCCTGAACTCACTGTGCCAGGTAGACTCACTTTTAGAACTTTTTTCATCTCCTCGCGCCTCTCAACAAGTTATCCCATTACATTTCTCTACATATTCAACCGGGGGGTTTTAAATCTAAAGGGAGGTTATAGTCCGGGGGGTAACAGGGACACTTAGGTATGAAACTCGCAAAATAGTGATAGTTTAGGGGGCGTTTAACCTTATTCACTCAAAGGGTAATACAAGTCAGTGCGATGAGTTTTGATTAGGGAAAGAGATGATAAATCTGACACCTTTTTTTATAAATCAAGAACACTTGGTCATTCAAGGGCCACATGGAAATCAGAAGATCCACTGGTCAGACCAATAGTGAATCATCAACGAGAGAAATTGCCATGTCTACCACTAAATTATTCACCTCTTGGATTAGCAACTTTAAAAGAGAAAAACACAATTAGTGTCCAGGCACAGACCTCGAGAGCAATAGACTTTGCTAAATTAAGGCTTGCAGGAGTACTTGCAACTTCATCCAAATAAGATAGGCTCTCTGCTTCACAAAGATTCAATAACTGCAGAAAATAGTGCATTAAAATTTATTCCCATAAGAAATGCTTATACTAACTGTTCTCAGCAAATTTACAAAGATTACAAAGCCTCAAGCAATAAGAACAGCCGAAGACCCCACTATCAGTTCGACTTACAATAGACAATACTTTAGATTTCAGTCTTGATACAGCAGCAACAATTGAGGAGGATACTGTAACTACGGGAGATACATCTAAGCGCATGACAGCTTGTGCCAACAAAAGAACTCCGCCTTTGCTACTCAACTCCTGCCATAGATTAAGGACATCCAATTCATTATGAAGAAAACACACAAAGTTGAAAATAAGAATCTTTTCAAATTCACAGATAAGACAGTTAAGAAACACATTGAAGACTTCAAATGCTTGCAAGAGTTATGAACAAAAAATCATCACAATAGATGCTAAAAAAATCAGTCTTCATCAACAACTACTACTACTAGACCTCAATCTGTTTTATAAGCTTGTAAATATAGCTTCATAGTTCGGTAAATGCAAAAAACGAATGGACACAGACTCGAACAACTTAAGTGAGATAACACAGCAACCACATAGTATAAGTTGGGACCAAGACAGCTAGAGGAAGTTGAAGATAGGTAATCAGTATTCTCTCTTGAACTTGCAGAAGCTACATTTGGTCAAAATTAATTCTGTTTTTATATCATATAGTTCTAGTGAGCTAAAACTTTATTCCAATAATCTACTTTATACCATAAAGCATGTAAAGGGAACAAGGATGCTGAGTAAAGAAAGCAGGTTCACTTGTGCATCATGTTTGGCTCTATTAACAATTGGAGACTCACCCTACTAAGGCTAAACCTGAACAACAAAAAGGCATTCTTTTTCCAAGTTTCCAGCAGTTATTTTTGTTTCAGGTACTATATCTAATATAATTCTTGGGAAAAACCTTATTCTTAACAAGACGCTGACCTTGCAGAAGTTACATTTGGTCAAAATTAATTCTGTTTTTATATCATATTGTTCTAGTGAGCTAAAACTTTATTCCAATAATCTACTTTATACCATAAAGCATGTAAAGGGAACAAGGATGCTGAGTAAATAAAGCAGGTTCACTTATGCATCATGTTTGGTCCTATTAACAATTGGAGACTCACGCTACTAAGGCTAAACCTGAACAACAAAAAGGAATTCTTTTTCCAAGTTTCCAGCAGTTATTTTTGTTTCAGGTACTATATCTAATATAATTCTTGGGAAAAACCTTATTCTTAACAAGACGCTCCCGAAATGATTTCTGCTGACATAGTGACTGAAGAAACTGTACAGAAGCCTCACACTGCTGGCAGAGATGGTTTAAAGTTTCTTCAGCTTTAAGACCATATTCCTGCTGGGAATGAGCATGATCAGCCGATAAACTCCTCCGCAAAATTTTAGTATCAGCAGTAACAGCAGCAAAGGCAGCATCCATGAGTACATCTACCTGCCAAAGAAAGCGGATCCTCAGCCCGAGAACAATCTTTAAAATACAAAAGTAATGATACAAGCACCACATTCTTGTTTTAATCCGGCGTGTGGGTCTTGTATTATTCATAAGCAAAGAAATTTACCTTGCGATATCCAAGCAAAACTAGAGTAAGATCATGCCATTGTGAAGACATACAGACAGTCAATAAGTACAGACTGGAAGCAACCAGTGTGGAATGCAAAAGAACCATATCATTAGAAACCTGAAAATTTAAGCTAGTGTTAAATATTGCTCGCCACAGTTATGAGTTAACAGATAACTACAAAGATAAAAAATCCAGGTGAGGGGAAAACAACCTTACTGTAAGTACAGAGAATAACAAGAGAATAGAAGACGAGATCAAGCAGCTGTTCTGATACTTTCACATCATCAAGCAATATCTGGAAAGAGTACATCAAAATTTCAGCGCGATCTTGTTCTATTGTCAAAAGATACAATAGCAAATGCTCATGATACGCTTGCCGTTTCACGGAATATACAAGTATATGTGCACTCACAACTATTCGCTTCAAAGATTGTATGTGTATATATTCTATAGGAGTTTTAAGTTATTTTCTCAATTATATAGCTGTAGAATGTCAAAAGTGAATCTTTTGGGAAGAGAAATAAATTGACAGGTCACAAGATTAGCAACTCAACACATTAACACTCAAAACAGCAATATAGAACAAACATATTCATGAAATAGATTTTATATATTTAAAAACTACATTGTTCAATGTATTTGTGAATGTAAAAGATAATTGTAGTCAACGAAAAACCATGTAACTCCCAACTAGTAATAGTGTCATTAGAATGAGCACACGGACAACTAATTATTTATGATTTCTTTGGCATTAGCCTGTTTAACAACCTTTCCTATTTCCTTCTCCTTTTCTTATACCAATAGCTTAATATTATTTTTTTAATGACTACCAATAGCTTAATATTATAGAGAAATGCAAACACTCCATCTGGCCCAGAAGGAGCACAATAGAATATAACAAACATTAAATCGGCTCTTGTACTACCTAACAGTTATGTAAAACAAAATAAGAATTGTACTTGACCACATAAATAAACAAGCAAATAAGAAGGTGCCAACCTGTTCTATTTTTGGATGGCGTGATGCTAGATCACTCAAGGAGTGCAACAGTTGAAACCCAGATAGCAAGTATTTTAGTAAGCTTGCATTTGCTTCCGATGCCAAAATTACCGCAATAAGGTGCAAAGCAAGATATCTTGCAAGTTTTTCCACATCAATCTACAAACTTAAGAATATGTCAGAATGCGTAAAAGACTATAAGCCTAATTTAACCATTATTTACCACAGTGGCATGGCCATTAAGAGTTCCAACCTGTATGTTTAACCCATTTTCAGTTAAGTGTTGAAGGATATTGTTTTCAGCTTCTCTTATAAGCCTGCTTAGCTCCTGAGAGCTGAGACCATGTAGACCTTTCACAGCTGAAATCAGGTCAAGGGCCTATTATCAAAAGAATTATATGAGTTAAACATGTAAAATAGAGCACAGCAGAACTGTTGACAAGTAGTCATATGGCTCTCAATCCCAAACTAGTTTAGGTTGGCTATGTATATTCTCCATATCCATTCTGTTCTATCTGTGCTCATTTCATTCCAATGCGCACAGTCCATCGAACTTCTACTTATCCAAAACACCTTATATATTAGAGATACTATCCATGCCAGATTACATAATTAATCTGATGGCGCACAACATATTTCAGCAGCTCAGAAATTTGTTTCTTGTGATACAATGCAACTACGTTTACTATTTTTTTAGCATGCAACAAATATGTCCCTCTGTGTGATTTCTGATTTCATGAGACTGGTAAAAAACATTTCAAAACAGTAATCACAAAGGGAGAGAAAACAAAGAACATACATACATACAAGATAGTAGCTGTTCCTTTTGGGTTATTTCCTTCTCACACTTTTTTCTTTTTTGCTCGTCCCTCTGTCTCAATTTATGTGAAGGCATCAAAACACTTAATTTTGATTATGAACTCGGATATAGATTCTTCAAAAAATTTAAAATATATTTTACATATTCAAAAACTACACGAAAAGTATTACAAGTCAACATAGCTAATGATTCAAAAAAAAAAAATTGATCAGGTAAAGGTATTTTCATTCATAAACATGGCCAAACTGGCCGTATACAAGGGTTATACCACAAGGTAAAGAATCTACAAAATATGATTCTCTACAAACTCAGCCCAATCATCTATACAACAAGGAACTTCCTGTTTACACCAAAAGAAAATAAGGGAGCGGAGGCTACTCCTCAACTGAGAGAAACTCGATTCTACTCCTTCAAAAGCTCTCCTATTTCTATCCACATTAAAGCAAGCGGAACCATGTTCCAAGCCCTTAAAGAAAGAAAAACGGTTTGACTCCCCCCAAACAGTAACACCTTCACATAAAATGGTACGGAAGGAGTATTAAGGGCCTGTTTAGCCATGAGAATTATTCATTTTTTTTTTTTCCAAAAAATAAAAAATAAAAAATCACTTCATTTGAAAATCAGCGTTTGGCCATGAAAATTCCAAATACAACGTGGAAAACACCTAAAAATTAGTGTTCACTTTTTTCACTTTGAAGACATTCAAACAACCAAATATTATTTGCAAAAACTATAACCAAACACAACTCCTAACTTCAAAAATTCCAAATACAGTGAAAAATATTTAGTTTCTATGGCCAAACGCCTACTAAATTTCCCATTCCCCTCCATATTAACTATCACACATGCACACTCCTTACATACCAAATAACAATGCCCCTTTAAAACACCAGAAACTTAGCTGCTACAACAACAACAACATCATACCCAGTGAAATCCCACAAAGTGGGGTCTTGGGAGGGTAGAGTGTATGCAGACCTTACCCCTACCTTGGAGGTAGACCCTCCGCACAAGAACAAGCAATTTAAAGCAGTATATATATATATATATATACAAAAACAAGCAATTTAAAGCAGTATATATATATATATATATATATATAATAAAAATAAAAATAAATTAGCTGCTACTACATCAAAAATGAATAATTCACTTTATTTTTATTTTTTTAACTTACAGGGTGAATTGGTCTTGCTTGGTCAGTGCTGCATGATGCTCCTTCTTCTTTCAAGAGCCTCATTCTTCAAATCCACCACCCAAAAAGCTACCAAATTTCAAGAAAACAGAATGCTACAACCCAACTGATAACCAAGCAAAAAAGGGTTAAAATTCTTCATAAAAAAATCTCAGAAACAATGGTTACCTAACCAACCAAGATTTGTAGCAAATCAAAAAGGGTTAAAGAAAACCCAATGCCCAACAAGTTTAAATTCTTTAAGACAAAAGAAAAAAGAATAAAAATCAAAACTTTAAATCAAGAAATATACAAAAAGATAGAAGCAACGAGACCTGAGCTTTGTGAACTGCAAAAAAACGAGAGTGAACAATAATGACTAGTCTTCTTGTAATTAAGCTTCGATTATATAATAACTGAAGAGAGTCACAGTTGACTGTTAAATCTTATAAGTTATTTATTTTTTCCCTTTATATATAATAAAAAATACAAGTGGCCTTTTATAATTTACTTCATATATTCTTTCCATTTTGATTAATTTGAATGAATAACGAATACTTGACATCATTTTAAATTTCTTACACATGTTTACAAATTTCATGATTTTTTTTTTTAAAAATTAGTCATAAATTAACTTTGATACAAATATTAATATTCTTTTTAGATAATATTTTTATTTTTTCTTGCATATTATTTATACATTATTTAAGTTATATTAACATTTTAAATACATGTTTACTCAAACATCATCCCATAGATCAAGTGAATTATGTGAAAATCGAAATAATAATACTTTTTCTGATATATTGAGTTTTGTTTATGTTTTTTTATCAATATGAAGATGATCATTTTTATTTTATTTTTAAAGGAAGGCTGCATTTTTCATATGTGATTTTTAGATTTTTATTTGTTTTGCTTATTATTCTTGCATATTCCTATTTATATTTATAAACCTTATAAAAGAACCATATTTATTCATATAATAATTAATCGAGTTTAAAGAATTTAGGGTGTCACGTATATACTTGGCCCTATATATATGGGCACATTTGAGGAATATTCGAGATTTTACTATTCACAATTATCATCTTCATGGTAGATCTTATTGTAAGAGTTGTTTTATTGAACGTTGTCTGATCTATTTATTACTTTGATGAATAACCGCTTCAAGATTAATACAATCTCACGTAGATCTCCAACACCGCTATATTATGATTCAGAAATAAAGACATCCCCTGTATTTTAAAATAAAAATT
This sequence comes from Lycium ferocissimum, assembly GCF_029784015.1. Lineage (NCBI taxonomy): Eukaryota > Viridiplantae > Streptophyta > Magnoliopsida > Solanales > Solanaceae > Lycium > Lycium ferocissimum. The sequence continues at coordinate 13,045,788 of NC_081342.1, read as the reverse complement.
TAATACCTCTGTATTATGAAAATTCTACACAAATATTAACATCGTTCAGATTCCGTGATGTTTCTTTATTTTTTTTTTCTTTCATATAAAAGTTAACTAGTTTCTCGGCACGTGCGTTGCATGTGTATGTCGTGTCATGAAATACATGTTATCATAAAAATAGTATAGATATTATTTAAACAAATTTTAGAGTAATTAATTCTACATAAAAGAATATAATAAAATTTTATGTAAATGTTTAATGTGGATTGTTGTATCATCACTTATTCACCATTTGGCCAATTGAACCTTCTCAAACTGTTTCTTTTTAAGAATCAAAATGATCTATGCCAAAATAACACATGCCAAGACGAACAAAAGTCCTTGGACACAAAACATTTTAAATACATATTTACTCACATCATTGCACGAACCAAGTAGAATTATGCAAAAATCGAAATAATAATACTTTTTTTAGATATATTGAGTTTTTTTTCTTTTATGTTTTTTTTAATCAATACAGAGATAACCATTTTTCTTTTTTCTTAAAAGAATCCATTTTTCTTTTTTCTTAAAAGACGATTGCATAATTTCATGCGTGATTTTTAGTTTTTTTTTTTTCCTTATTATTCTTGCCTATTCATATTTATAAACCTTATAAAAGAACCATATATATTCATATAATAATTAACTGAGTTTAAAGAATTTGTTAATTATCCTTATGGACATTGTGAATAGAGTAGTGTGATTGCTCTAATTGGGAATTATGTAATGCGGTAAAAGTATAAATGGTAGTATTTTAAATACTAACTTAAGTTCAAGCGTCTAAATAAAAATATCGGATAATATAGGGTCTCGCATATATATTTGGCCTTATATATACAGACATATTTGAGGAATATTCGAGATTTTACTATTCACAATTATCATCTTCATAGTAGATCTGATTGTAAGAGTTGTTTTATTGAACGTTGTCTGATCTGTTTATTACTTTGATGAATAACCGCTTCAAGATTAATACAACCCCTGTATTTTAAAATCAAAAATTTAATACCCCTATATTATGAAAATTCTACACAAATACTAACATCGTTCAGATTCCGTGATCTTTCTTTTATTTCTTTTTTCTTTCATATAACAATCAACTAGTTTCTCGGCACGTGCGTTGCACGTGTATGTCGTATCATGAAATACATGTTATCATAAAATAGTATCGATATTATTTAAACAAATTTTAGAGTAATTAATTCTACACAAAAGAATGTAGTAGAATCTTATGTAAATGTTTAATGTGGATCGGCGTTTCATCACTTATTCACATTTCGGCCAATTGAACCTTGTCAAACTGTTTCTTTTTAAGAACCAAAAAGATTTGTGCCAAAATAATATTTGCCAAGACGAACAAAAGTCCTTGGACACGAAACATTTTAAATACATCATTGCATACATCAAGTAGAATTATGCAAAAACTGAAATAATAATACTTTTTTTTGATATATTGAGCTTTTTTAATCAATAAAAAGATAACCATTTTTCTTTTTTCTTAAAAGAAGACTGCATAATTTCATGTGTGATATTTTATTTTATTTTTGCTTATTATTATTCTTGCCTATTCATCTTTATAAACCTTATAAAAGAACCATATATATTCATATAATAATTAACTGCGTTTAGAGAATTTGTTAATTATCCTTATGGACATTGTGAATAGAGTAGTGTGATTACTCTAATTGGGAATTATGTAATGCGGTAAAAGTATAAATGATAGTACATTTTAGATACTAACTTGAGTTCAAGCGTCTAAATAAAAATATCAGATAATATATGGTGTCGCGTATATACTTGGCCCTATATATATGGGCACATTTGAGGAATATTCGAGATTTTACAATTCACAATTATCATCTTCATACTATTCACAATTATCATCTTCATGGTGGATTTGATTGTACGAGTTGTTTTATTGAACGTTGTCTGATCTGTTTATTACTTCGATGAATAACCACTTCAAGATTAATACAATCCACGTATTTTAAAATAAAAAATTTAATACCCCTATATTATGAAAATTCTACACAAATACTAATATCGACGATTCCGTGATCTTTTCTTTTATTTCTTTTTTTCTTTCATATAACAAAAATTTAATCGGCACGTGCGTTGCACGTGAAAATTCGACGCAAATATTAACATGTTATCATAAAATAGTATCGTATTATTTAAACAAATTTTAGAGTAATTAATTCTAAATCAAGGGATGAAATGTTTAATGTGGATCCTATCATCACTTATTCACAGTTCTATGCCAATTGAACTTGTCGAAATGTTTCTTTTTGTTGTCAAAATAACAAAGACGAACAAAAGTCCTTGGACACGAAACATTTTAAATACAAGTTTACTCAAACATCATTGCAGCATCAAGTAGAATTATGCAAAAACCAAAATAATAATACTTTTTTTGATATGCTTGAGGTTTTTTTTTTTTAATTATTAATATAAAAAGTAACCATTTTGCAAAAAAAAAGAAGATTGCATAATTTCATGTGTGATTTTTTTTTTTTTTTTGCTTATTCATAATTTATAAAAGAACCATATATATTCATATTTTAACTAAGTTTAAAGAATTTGTTAATTATCCTTATGGACATTGTGAATAGAGTAGTGTGATTACTCTAATTGGGAATTATGTATTGCGGTAAAAGTATAAATGGTATTACATTTTAGATACTAACTTGTCAAGCGTCTAAATAAAAATATCGTGATAATATATATGGTGTCCGTATATACTTGGTATATATATGGGCACATTTGAGGAATATTCGAGATTTTACTAAAATTATCATCTTCATAAGATCGATTGTCAGTTGTTTTATTGAACGTTGTGCATTACTTTGATGAATAACCGCTTCAAGATTAATACAATGTATTTTTCAAATTTTAATACCCCATATTATGAAAATTCTACACAAATACTAACATCAATTGTTAAGATTCCGTGATCTTTCTTTTATTTATTTTTTCTTTCATATAACAATCAACTAGTTTCTCGGCACGTGTATGCCATATCATGAAATACATGTTATCATAAAATAGTATCGATATTATTTAAACAAATTTTAGAGTAATTAATTCTACACAAAAGAATGTAGTAGAATCTTATGTAAATGTTTAATGTGGATCGGCGTATCGTCACTTATTCACATTTCGGCCAATTGAACCTTGTCAAACTGTTTCTTTTTAAGAACCAAGAAGATTTGTGCAAAATAACATATGCCAAGACGAACAAAAGTCCTTGGACACAAAACATTTTAAATACATGTTTACTCAAACATCATTGCATGCACCAAGTAGAATTATGCAGAAACCGAAATAATAATACTTTTTTTGATATATTGAGTTTTCTTTTATATGCTTTTTTAATCAATACAAAGATAACCATTTTTCTTTTTTCTTAAAAGAAGATTGCATAATTTCATATATGATTTTTAGTTTTTTGTTTTTTTGTTTTTTTTGTTTGCTTATTATTCTTGCCTATTAATATTTATAAACCTTATAAAAGAACCATATATATTCATATAATAATTAACTGAGTTTAAAGAATTTGTTAATTATCCTTATGGAAATTGTGAATAGAGTAGTGTGTTTACTCCAATTGGGAAATATATAATGTGGTAAAAGTATAAATAGTACATTTGAGATACTAACTTGAGTTCATGCGTCTAAATAAAAATATCGGATATTATAGGGTGTCGCGCATATATTTGGCCTTATATATATAGACACATTTGAGGAATATTTGAGATTTTACTATTCACAATTATCATCTTCATGTTAGATCTGATTGTAAGAGTTGTTTTATTGAAGGTTGTCTGATCTGTTTATTACTTTGATGAATAACCGCTTCAAGATTAATACAATCTCACGTAGATCTCCAACACCGCTATATTATGATTCAGAAATAAAGACATCCCCAGTATTTTTAAATTAAAAAATTTAATACCCCTATATTGCGCAAATATTAACATCGTTCATATTCCGTGATCTTTCTTTATTTCTTATTTTCTTTCATATAACAATCAACTAGTTTCTCGGCACATGTGTTGCACGTGTGTGTCGTATCATAAAATAAATTTTAGAGTAATTAATTCTACACAAAAGAATATTGTAGAATCTTATGTAAATGTTTAATGTGGATCGTCGTATCGTCACTTATTCACCCACACATATAAAGATGATCAATGAGAGTTTAAATTCATGTAATTGTGTATTTATTTTAATTTTAGAGGTGCAACCATGCAATTAATTGTATCTCACCTAATACTTCCTTATAGACGATATTTCTTGTGTATGTTTCTGTCATTCTATCCAGTCGCGAGTATTTATCAAGCCATTCTTTATTTTTCTTCGTAGGGGTAGTTTGGTTTTGCAAACAACGAAAATAATATTCGTTTTCAATTTTCTAATACTACTAATCATGTCTAAATGTCATTTTTTTTTTGTTTTTTCTCGTATTTCACTGAGCATAGTCTTTGTCGCGGTGGTTCGACTGGCTATTAATAATTTATTTCACTAAAATGGAAAAAATAATACCATAAAAGTAAATTGCCAAAATCCTATAGCAAAACCCGATTAGATGGAAACTAAATAGGCTTTGAATAAGTTGTTAGCCGTTGTGAAATTGCATAGCTACATAACAAAAAAAATATTATTATGATTCAATTGCAGAAAAGCAACAAACATGATTTGATTTTAAATTAGAACAACAGAGGTTAAAGCACTATATCGATGTGTCTTCTAACCAAGTACTTGAATAAAAAAATACATTCATAATAAATAGAACCCCTATTTTTTTTCTTCATTTTCCCATTCTTTTCCTATTTTTAGTCTGTTATTTTGTAAAACTGATGTATTTACTCTTCATCTTGTATGCATAGTTTAGAAAAATCCTAAAATTAATGGTTTCCATGACTATAATAAGTGGGACGATGATTGACTAGCAAATCCAATATATTAGTTACACACAATCAATGTGGTGTGATGGCCAAAAAATGTGAGGATTGGTATTAGTTTGACTCCTATTGCATATTATTTTGTGTTGCATATATTCTAAATGAAGTATCGGTTACTCCTCATATCTATTGAAAAAATCACTACCTACTTGATAGTAATTAACAATTATACACATAATCATTTTGCATATTCACTCTAACATACTTTGGATACACCACGAATGCTTCTAGTATTTACACAATTGTCCATAACAAATTTAAAGACACTAATGACTAAGATAAGAAGCAACCTATTTTTGAGAAACATTTTATTTGAACAATATAGCATGCACTCCTCTTACCATTTCAACCAATAATAAAGAAAGAACAATACTTTTAATTATAAAGTTGATTAAGGCATTATTACAATACACGCAATTTGCGTGATGTGCAATTATTTTTTCCATCTATATCTACCGTTTGATCAGTTAGCATATACTCCATCCGTCTCAATTTATGTGACACAGTTTGGATTTCGAGAGTCAAAACTTCTTTATTTTGAAGTGAATTCAGACATACAGTCTTTAACTTTTTTGAAAAAATAATTTATTTATTTAGAAATTACATAAAATGTCCTACTCTATAAATCACAATAATTAACAATTTAAAATATTTAAAGGGCATACAAATAAATCGTATTTTTAAAAAGTAAAAAATGTCACATAAATTGAGACAAGTAGTAGCAAAGAACTTAAGCTGAGTTACACCATTTAGGGATTCAACACTCACGCACACTTTAACTTTCTTTGACCTCTTTCAATGAACTCCAACCCTATCACTTTAACTGAAAAAAGGCTAATTAAGCAGTCATCTAACAAGAGGACTTTTGAATTTTATAACAACGTCACATAAAAATATTATTTTTTTAATAATAAATTTATTTAACTCATCAAAATCATTTAACCCAACCTTACTCATGTTTTATACCCAACTTAGATGAAAATACCCAACTTTTATTCTGGATAAAACTAATTTAAATCTTGTCGCAAGTCAAACATTCTGTAACTCTAAGAAAATTCAGCTATAAAAGATAATGAAGTTTGGTAGCTAAATATTTTTATTATTAAAAAAATAATTTTAATAAGGTTGTTTTGTTTGAAGGTTGTTTGAAGGTAATGATAGCTGAACAAGAATTCCATGAACCGTAGGAGAGTTAAAGTATGGTGGGCAGCTTTTTTTATTCTTATTTTAATTTAATATTAAATGTTTAACTTCAAAAATTTTTTATATACCCAACTTAGATGAAAATACAAGTTTTCCTAATTACAAGTTGGGTATTTTAATCTAAGTTGGATAATGGGTTGGGGTAAATGAGATTGATTAGCTAAATATTTTTATTATTAAAAAAATAATTTTTTAATGTGACATGGTATGCCAATTAGAAGAGAAGGAGCCTTTTGTGATGTTTAGTATATTTTGAGGAAAATAGTGATAGTTGAATGATGTTGTAGTCCTAAACGAAATAAAATTGATTTTAGGAGGCAATTCTCAAAACTTGAGTGACCATTTAGGGAATTAACTCGAAACAGAGAGGAGAGTGGCCACTGGTGTAACTCTAACATCAAGACACAAGATAGAAAAACTTAGGAAAGAAAATGAATGTTTGAAGGAGTGCTCACCAAACTTTGTCAATTTTTCTCTGAATTTTTTGTTGTTTCTATTAAGCTTTTAGAGTGGAAAATTGAGTTGCACATGGTCTTTGACGAAAATTTTTAGCAAGGTTTAAAAGTGCACCGCCTTTACATAACTTGAAGGGCTATTCACGCTCACTTGATATTTAAAGGACAATTTTAATTTAATTTAAGGGAGGATTTTGTTTTTTCCTCAAAATTTAGAGCTACAAACTTGCACTCGCGATTGATCATATCATCCTCAAACCATGAGATAGATCTTCAAATATACACAAGAATATAAACTGCCTTAGGCATATTAGTTCCTGGAACCTTGGTGAATTATGTTGTCTGCTATCTCGAAATGTATGCATTAAAATGTCCTTCCATATTTTCAGTCTCTTGTTCCAGCATCTTAACCGGCAGGTTCTCCGTTTCCTGAAGATCATATGCTTAAGGAAATGCGCATAGCCTTTTTATAGACCAAGGGCTCTGAAAAAGGGGTAAAATAATTGTGTAGAAGATAGACTTGGTGAACAAAGGGTTGCAACTTACGACACTGAAAAAAGAACACAGGGTCGTGACTGTTTGCGGGCATTTTAGTAATTTAACTTTTAAGTTTTGAAGTTCATGCTTTTTAATATAGTATAGAAATATATAGATAGACATATTTACAAAATAATCCTTTTAAGTGTTTGATTTTGAAATACAGAAGATGTAATCGTTTTTTAGACATAATATAAGAGTGTTTAACGTATTTTTTAACTCAATATAAAATTAGCTTCAAGTAGGTTTGTAGGAGTAGTATTTATATTTTGAGCAGAAGTTGGCAATTGCATGGATTACTTTGACTTATATTACCATTACATCCATCTGAAGTTCGAATTGGATGTGTCTTTTGGCTTTATCAGCCTTTAAAGTTTCATCGCTTTGTACGAATTAAACAATTTAACGATTTGTGTTATTATGATACAAGATTTTTAGAAGATAAAAAGAAAAGAAAACAATTTATTAATTCCCAAAAACTTGATATATAACACGCTCTATAATTTTTCAGGTTCTTGTGATGACTCTTTATATTATTTTTTTGATTAATATTCTATTTGAGTAGTTTGTTACTTAAACAATACTTCATTTGCAATAATGAAGGAGTTTCATTTAATATTTCTTCTTTTTTGCATCATTATACCTGTATATTTTATTAATCTCGCCCTACTTTATTTTTAAAAATATTTGATTGGTAAATGATTTAAATAACAAACACCAAAAAATGGAATAAATGAGTCTTTTTTCAGTCACCTCCACAAACCATGACTACCACCCGTTAACACCTCACGTCATTAATGTTGCTAATTTAGAGTGTGCCAAACAAATTTTACAATACCATGCAAATTGAGATTTTTTCCTAATATTAATCTGTGTCTAATTGTTATGTTATTTGAATTTTATATCTATTAAGTACTAATTTTAATTAAAAAATCAATTTTAGATGTAGATAAAACAAAGAATCTTAAATATTCAGTGTACAAATTTAGATGAATTATCATTATAATCAAATACATTTTTTTTTTCTACACGGATTTCCCTTCAAAGGCGCTGGTCTTTAATTTTTGCCTCTCAAATTGCTGCTCTTTAATTTTTGTCTTTTGCTTAAAAAGGTGGCCGAAAATACTTCGAAGTTCTGAGTTTGAACCTTCGCTCAGAAAAAAAAAATTTCGCAAGGCAAGCTTCGCGAAAATTCTACTTTATAAGATAGAATTTAGTTATGCCTTAAGACAAATTCTGCCTAATTTCTCGAAACCATCAATTGCATGCTTGATGCTACATTATTTCTTAGTGAATGTTGGAGTTTATTTTATTATTGTATTCCTTCTTTGATATTGTACGATGTTCTTTGGACAATAAACTAGTCTCATAACAATGGTCCATCGTAAGTATTCATATTGCTAGTATATTGTCCAATTTTTTTTTTTTTTCTAAAAGGCTAAAACTAATAAATCTTAGAGAAAATAAAATAAAATAAAATAGAACTACTTCTACTATTTTCTTGAAAAGAGAAGTGAATTGAGTTTTAAACACAAGAACAACACAAGTTTAACTATAAACATAATCCACTAATTTAGGCTTTGCAGTGGATTTCATGTTAAACCCTGAGGCGACCCGTTGGTAACTCTTGTGGGTCGGGTCGGGACCCAAAAGAACCCGTCTACTCATCATTGATAAACCCTAATTAAACCCTAAAAAAATTTCTGCCGAACTGAACTTCATTTTGCATAGCAGAGAAGAGAGCTTCAACAATGGCAGAAAATCAATCATCGATAGCAAGAACATTCCCAGTAAAGCCAAAACTCAAACCCACTTCATCAAATTCCACTACTCAAACACCCGAATCCAAATACTGGAAATCCTTCAAAACTCCTAAAGACACCCAAACCCAAACATTGGTTTCATCCATCAACTCCATCTCCTTCTCACCAACATCCCCACACGATTTCGCCGCCACACATTCCGCCACCGTGTCAATTTTCTCAGCACAAACCCTAGAACCCAAAACGACAATCTCATCTGCGTTTAAAGACACTGTAACCACCGCTTCTTTCCGTTCTGACGGTCGTTTAATCGCAGCCGGTGATCTTTCCGGTGCAGTTCAAGTTCTTGATATCAAGACACGTGTCCCACTCCGTCGCTTACGTGGACATACCCGACCCGTTCGGGTTGTCCGTTACCCACGCTCCGATAAGCTCCACCTCTTCTCAGGTGGTGATGATGCTATTGTTAAGTATTGGGATATTGCTAGTGAGTGTAAAATTTATGATCTTTTAGGGCATAAAGATTATGTGAGATGTGGCGATGTTTCGCCTGTTAGCGATGATATGTTTGTTTCGGGGAGTTATGATCATACGGTTAAGGTTTGGGATGTTAGGGTGCTGAATTCGGGTTGTGTGATGGAGTTTGATCATGGGAAGCCTGTTGAGGATGTCGTTTATTTGCCATCTGGTGGGTTAGTTGCGACGGCTGGTGGGAATTCCGTGAAGATTTGGGATGTTTTAGGAGGTGGGAGATTGTTGTATACGATGGAAGGGCACAACAAGACTGTTACGTCAATTTGTGTTGGTAAAATTGGGAAGGATAGTGGTAAGGAAGCGCAACAATATAGGATTTTGAGTGTGGGGTTGGATGGATATATGAAGGTTTTCGATTATGGGAAGTTTAAGGTTACTCATTCTATGAGGTTTCCGAATCCTTTAATGTCTGTTGGGTTTTCGCCTGATTGTTCTACGAGGGTGATTGGGGCGTCTAATGGGACGTTGTATATTGGTAAGAGAAAGGTGAAGGAGAGTGAAAGTATGGAACTTGCGGATTTTGGTGGTTTTCGTTCGGTTGAGGAGCCTCGGAGTAGGGTGTTGAGGCCATCTTATTTTAGGTATTTTCAGCGGGGGCAAAGTGAGAAGCCATCTGAATGGGATTACTTGATTAAGAAGCCTAAGAAGATAAAGGTGGCTGAGCATGATAAGTTGTTGAAGAAATTTATGCATAAGGAGGCTTTGTTAGCTGCTTTGAATGGGAAGAACCCCGAAAATGTGGTTGCTGTTATGGAGGAATTGGTTGCTAGGAAGAAGTTGTTGAGATGTGTGTCGAACTTGGAAACTGAAGAACTTGGTTTGCTTCTAAGGTTTCTGCAGAGGAATTCAACCATGCCTAGATTTTCAAGGTTTCTGATGGGATTGACAAAGAAAGTTGTTGAGATGCGAGCTGAAGATATTAAATCATCAGATGAACTGAGAGGTCACATTAGAAATCTTAAACGAGACGTCGAGGAGGAAATAAGAGTGCAACAGACATTGCAACAGATACAGGGAATTGTTTCTCCTCTGCTCAAGATTGCTGCAAGGAGATGATAATTGCTTATTGTTGCGTGTCAATTATCTGGCTGATCATTTTGCTTTTCTGCTATCGTTTCCTTCAATTTAGTGAACCACAAAAAGTTTTGACATCAGATTGTAGTATTCCTTCAAGAAATTTTGTTCTTTTATATAGGATTGTTAAAGCTTATCCTTACAATTTGGCTGAATTGGATTAGTTGCTAATTGGCATTGGTAGCAACTGGTGTACTTGGAAATCTTTGAGCCTCACTATTTCTTCTTTATGTAATTGATTTGCTCTGAATTTATGAATTATTCTCCTCATGTTGGAAGGATTAATTGGTTTTCTTGTTTTTGGAATTCAATTTTCGTTTCTTCAGCATACAAATAAGGTTTTTCCCTTTAATATCTATGATATTGGGCAGTTCTGCTGTTCTACATTCTTAGTGGAAGTCTCATTCATCTCACTGTATCCGTTGTGGTTGGCTGTGCCAAATTCGGTTGGTTGTTTGCTATAAATGGAATTCTCAGGCCATGACAGATGATTGGGTTCTAGAACAGGACTTATGATTAAACTGAGAACTTCTCTACCAATTTGGCTGATGTGTTTTAGGTTCTAGCATGGTTCTTGTTGTTGTTGTTGTAAGGGATCATAGTGTAATGTAGGTTCTGAACCTTTGTTGAATTAATACAAAAAAGGTTTTGTAACCATGTTCATCGTGACCTTTGACAACGTCTAAAGGATTTTGGTTTGTCTGTGATTTGCAGCAGTGCAGGAGGAAGTTATGAACACAGGTGGAATTCAAAAAATCTGAGGGCAACGCAAAAGGTTAGATCACAAAATGGTGGAGGCATGGATGTCATAGTGGATCGACATAATACTTTAGGATGAGAGACATCAAGGTGGAATGTGTTATCAAATTTCTCTTTGATGTCTTTTTAGTCTTTGGAATGATTTTATTGCTAGTTGTTTATATTCAGTTTCGATGTTCCAAAAGTTATGTGAACTGTACCAAGGGTGTATGGACACTGCACTAAAAGATTGTAAGAACACAATCTGTTTGTTGGAACAGCCACATAGCATATCCGCTATAGCTAGGTTTCGTTCCATAGCCTTCTAGCGTTTCCTTCCGTTCCTTTTCCATGTTCTTTTGTGTTATCTTTATTGTTAGCGCTATGATTTTCTCTTGGTGGAATTGAAAACCGATATTGATGGCGTTTCTGCCGAAGTTTTGTCTCCTCCTTGGTTTGTTTCTAAATATTATTGGGAGAAAAGTAACAGGTGAAAGGTTGATGGGAAGGTAGAGTCTTGGAGTACTTCTGTAAATTTGGTTTCAGTACAACCTATGTACTGTTTTGCTCATATGATATAGAATACGATTACCAGTTTAAAAAAAAAAAAAAAAAAAAAAAATTGTTGATGGGAAGCCCTAATCGGGGATTTTGACCTAGGAGGCTAAGACTCTAGGTTGGGGATTTTACGTTGGTTTGATATTTGATACTACCTTTTTCTGGGTTCTTTTCCAGCTGAATAGGAGTACAATTCCAATTCGATATGTTCTGTATTTTGTGAATGCTATTGAATTTCCATCTTCTGAGTGAGTTATTCCTGAATTTCAGAGTAAGCGTCATTTGCCATTTTTCTTCTCCATTTTCTCCAGGTTTTACTTTTTGCTCTCAAATCATCGTTCCTTATAATAATCTTGTAACAGGAATCAGAGATCGCAGGCAAAACGTCAAAACTTGTAATAATGAATAATTGGATGATAGACAAGTGTGATTGGTATCTTAAGAATCCATGCAGGTGACTAGCTTTTGCTTTTGTAAATGGCACCTTCCAGTTGCCTTTCTTAATGGAAACTTCTTACTTCATCAAAAAAAAAAAAAAGAAAAGAAGATGCAGGTGACTTTTGTGCCCAAGCAGGAAAGAAGAGATCGGTTTTGTAGAAGACAGGAAACTTCACAGCACTGAGGGCTAGCTCTGGGTATCCATTGAACATAATCCTCATTACAGCAAAAAACAGTGCACCCAAGTAAACACCACCATCCCTTGTATTCTTATGCGTCTTGCCCTTATGAACTTCGGTGGACCTGAAGGTTGGTATTAGCTCGTGCATTTAGTTGAAACTAGTAATTGGAATTCATTGGTAATAAATTAGTTCTGGACTGTTTTTGTACATGTGATGTAATGCTGCAAATTATCGATGTATTTGCAGGACATGTGGAGAAATTTGCTGAAAGCTAGTTTTGTGCAGCCTGCAGAAAAAGGGGTTAGCATTATTAGAATTATTATTATGCATGTTGTTTCATTGTTCTTTAGGATTTTATCAAGACTTTCAACTATAAGACGGCTTCAGACATTCACTAAGTTTCAGTAGAAATTGGTGATATCCCTATTATGATATGATAAATAAGGTACTAATGCATTCTACAGGAAGTTGATATAGTACTCTACTTATCAAAAGGAATTAGTGATAGATTTTTACTCTATTAGGTGTCTACGGTTTCAAACTACATGTTTTGGTCTCAGGCTTGCTTAATTTTTTAAAACTAATTTTGACAAGTATTTGTTAACATTCAGAGGATCATTGCCCCCTCCCCACCCACCCAGTTCGTGGAAGCTATAGAATTGATCATAGTATCCTTGTTAATGTCATATTTCTGATATCACAGATTCTGAATTCCCGGAAACAGGCTTCAGTTCCCTTTCCTGCTTCAATTCTCTCACGTGTGAGAGAGCTTGCTGATATGCAAGGTCATCTCCGTTCGCATGAATAGTGTCATTGTCATGAAAGCCATTGATAAGCTGGAAAGTAGAACAGAACACTTTGTTTACCTCTAGATTAGCATTCAGCAACTTACAAAGAGTAATTTTTTTCCCTTCACTTCTTTGAAATGCTACTCACTTGTACTATCTTGAATGCATATATGAAATTCCTGTTCATAAGAAGGAATTCCCTAGCCGAGCAAGCTTTCAGTGGTTCCTTCCTGTTAACACCATAACTCTGTGTGGTTAGAGCAGCAGGGTGGCTCTTGGATTTGTTAAAAGGGACACAAGCTCATCCCCTAACTTCTGCGCAATTGTGAAATGACTGGAATTTAACTTATAAGGTTCATCTCGATGTGCCCAATATGGCTCTTGCTCCTTCTGTGATGTCATCTGTTATCAACACAGTGAAAAGACTTAATCAGAAACCTGAAATGTTCCGCGATTAGAAAAACTAAACAAAATCAGCTGCGAATGAGGCTTCTTGTAAGAAATCAGCTACACCTTTCCTTTCAGGGTATTTGAATCCCATGTACTCGAAGAACTCTAAGAGGCTTTCAGCGGTATCTTGGTAGACAATTTGTTCATCTGATACAAGAACTATGTCATCGACTAAATCATAAGTTTCTGGTGTAGGCTGTAGGAGTGAGATCACAGTAGTTCCGTGAATACTGTGGATTGATTGCCAAATTGAATTCACTATCTGTAATGTTGTTGAGAATGTTCTGGGATGGAGGTATTTTATTTAGTAACTGCTAGTAGTACTTTTGTCATAGAAGGTTTGAGAAATATTTTTCAGTTCTAAATTTTGTTCTCTCAATGGTGTAGGTACTCGTTGAATCATAGCCTCATATTTAATGGTTAAGAGTAAAATGCTTATAAAATAACTAGAAATTTAAACCAAGATATTGGTGAACAAAGTTGAGGACAATTTGAATTACAACAGCCTAACTTCATACCCGAAGGGCTGAAGTTTGTAACTTCAGACCAACTATTCAAACATAGCCCGATCCTATGGTCTGAAATTTAATTTTGAGACTACTAAACTTTAAAGCTTTGTAAACTTTAATTATTTTATAAATAGGGGTTCCTTTAAAAGATTATTTGCGTACTTGCGTCATGGAAGAGTGCAGAAATGTATCAAAAAGACTCACCACAAGAAAGAAGACAATTGGCAACAATTTTTTTTTTGTTGCCATAGATAAGTTATTGTTGCAAAAAGTACTTTCGGCAATAACATTTTTTTTTGTTGCATAAACTTTTTCCAACTCATTGTTATTGCAATGATGTGCAATAATTTTTCTTTTTTAGTTGTCAAAAGTACCTTTTCCAATAATAGTCAATATTATATGACAATAAAATTAAATTTTTGGCAACAACAAAAAAATTCATTTTTAAAAGATTCATCATATATGTCAATAATAAAATTAAGTTGTTGCCAAATATTGACTTTTGACAACTATATTATTTTTGTTGTCAAACGTGCTGTTGCAATTTCTATACTTTGTTGTAGTGACTTGGATATTATCTTAAAGCATGGAGTAATAAGTAATATAAAAGAATAAGAGGTTCAAATTTATCCATCTACTATAAGAAATATTTTAGAATTACATTTTGTTACACTTTTAGGCTATTAATACCCTCATCATTGGCAAATCATTTCGTATTTGCTCTTGATCCTAATAGAGCTCCTGCATTGGTTGGTGAGCTTTGAACCAGGTTTTAATCTTGGCATGATAAATTTCACGTATCAAATCAACCTTCTACTTTTGACAATGTTTTAAGATTACCATACATTAAACGTTGATTAAGAAAATTTAGTATATACATTAAACTTCTTTAAAGTCCACGCGATCTTGTTTTGATCTAGAGCAAAGTTGATCCAAATGCACCCATTACAAGTTCTGCTAATGAGTAATAGGTACAAATTTAATATAAATATATATTTTCAAGAATTTTAATACATATATATACATGTAGAGTCGAAAGAAATAAATACATTTGCATCAATTAGTAGAGTAGATGTCTCATCGGTTAAAAAGAAACAAAGAATTTGGTGCTGTTCAGTTGACCTTCTTCACCCATTAATTATTTATTAATATATAAACCATTTGGACTTTTGAACTTTCTCTCCTGCCGTCTTCTAAACAAGATGAAATTTCTATCCGTTATTGCATTACGTTCAAGAACTACAAGTTGTAGTATTTATGAGTTTATGTACTCCCTCCGGATCAAAAAAAAGAGTCCACTTAATCATTTGCACACCCTTTAAGAAAATACTAACTCCTAGAAAAAAATAGGTCATTTGACTAAACTACCCCGAATAGATATTGGGATTTGATCATATAACACTTAATAGGAGCAAATATGAAAAAACATAGTTAATTCTTTCTTGATTTGCTAAGTGAATTTTCTTTTTATCAAAAAAAAAAAGTCTAAGTGAACTCTTTTTTTGATTCGGAGGGAGTATGTTAGTATAATGTTTGTACTTTGAAATTGTGAATGAAATTAAAGTGTGTTATAGTTTCCAAATGTTAGTCAAACAAGCACAGCTAACACCAAACAATGGAATAAAGGCTAGTCAAATAACTGCACATGTATCGGTGCCTCACATAACTTTTGTTACACTTTACAAGAGAAAACTCCTTGACTTTTGAGTATAAAATATAAATTTAGGAATTACCCCCTCTATTTTAAAATGAATGAATTAAGGGGGAGCCATAATTTTTTCTAATTTTTGGTTTTAACTCACACATGTAAATATTTATTTACATAACAATTAAAAGCTAGATGAAAAGTACTCCTATTACATATAAATAATAATTTTCTTAGTCAGAAATACTACTATATGAAAAGGTTTGGTAAAAGAAAAAGTGATTTGACTTTCAAAATAATGGTGGAGCAATGGAAGTACAAGAACAGATGAGGTAAGAATAAGATGTTTCAGTTGCTCTCAAATAATAAAGTCCGTCCAATTTTGTGTGGAAACTATCTTTTAACCCAACAAATTCGTGGAAGAAAATAAAATATTTTAATTAAAACAAAAAGGTCCTTATAATTTATTATTTATACATGACTGCTGTGATAACAAGTTCGAAATGTTGAAGAAAAGCATTTAGCAACAAAAAATTTCTATATATACAATTCTTTAATACTAAGCCTTTCATTAATATTTCTGTGTAGCTACTCTGAAACAAGTAACCCCTTACTGCTGTTAGCCTGTTACATCGATAACTTCCAATTATTATGTATATGTAACACACAAAGAAAATGACTCGCAATAAAGGAAACTGACACTCATATGCTAGTACTTCAATAAATATTGACTAAAAATTGTCCTCATCAATCAAGGGTATATTTAACTCTCACGTGAACGTGATAATTTAAATTAAACTCTTAGAAGTTAATGAAGATTCAGACAGATATAAAAATTTCCTTACACAGTTACTCCATCAATCCCAAAATAAGTATCGCTTTAACGAAAAAAGTTTGTCCCAAAATAACAGTGGCTTTAGAAATTCAAAACAAAAAATAATATTGGTTGTTTCAACTATATACTTATATTAAAGAACTACTTTTTTTTAATAGTGTTCAATTTTCAAAATACATCTAATAAATAAAAATAATTTAGTAAACTGTACATTGTATTTATTGATTTTTTTATGTGCGGAAAATGAACCAAAACATGTTTTTTTTGGGACAGAGGGAGTAATCGTGAAAGAGAAAAAACCCAATTACAGACTAAAATTTGTAACACTGCAATTGGATTATGTAGCAGTTTGGTTTATCAACCCGACAATTAAGATTTAAGAGTGTGCGAGCATAATTGCATATAAATACTTGTAATGAAAACCATTAATTGTTAAGTTGTCATAATTGATAATGATACAATAAATAAAAGATAGAGTCACGGAGCAGTTAGATTTTAGTTAGACGTAGACTTATTAATAAGGATGATTGGTTAACAGCAACAACAACCTGAAAATCAGAAATTTTTCTGTACATAAACTGTAATTCATTCTTGTAACAAAGGGCATTCTGGTCAGTCTGATTAACAAAAATTTGAAATCACATTGCCGTTTGAACTCCTCAAAGAAACCTCGAAATTCAAAAGAACTATAACCAATGCAACCAATTCAACAACCCCAAACACAGCCTAAACAAACAGATACACAAACAAGATTTTGTTGCTGGAAAAAAAAATCAAGAAACGAGATGACAGGGTTGGTTATGGTGAGTAGTAGTGGGGTAGGGGGGTGTAGAGGGGGTGGGGGTGGTGAAAATGTGAAGAGTTTTAAGGAAAAACAAAACCAACATCAATTGTGTTTATTGGATTTGTTGTTAGCAGCTTTGAGGAAATCTATGATGTTTTGTCAGTTTGATCAAAAGGAGGTGGAAGTGAACTCAAATGTTCATCCAATGGAAATTGGATGGCCGACAAATGTGCAACATCTAACTCATGTCACTTTTGATAGGTTTCATGGTTTTTTGGGTCTTCCACTTGAGTTTGAAGTTGAAATACCTTGTAAAGTACCTAGTGCCAGGTTTGTTAAAAATTTAAGCTTTTTTGTGTTTTGGGTACTTTTTAATTTCAATTTCTTGATTTCATGAGTTTTTTTCCTTTTATGCTATTTGTTAAAAATCTTAGCTTTTTTGTGTTTTGGGTGCTCTTCAATTTCAAATTCTTGATTTAATGATTGTTTTGGCTTTTTATGCTGTTTGTTAAAAATGTTAGCTTTTTTGTGTTTTGGGTACTCTTCAATTTCAATTTCAATTTCTTGATTTTTTTTTTTTTTTTTTGCCTTTTATGCTGTTTGTTAAAAAACTCAGTTTTTTTTTTGTGTTTTGGGTACTTTTTAATTTCAATTTCTTGATCTGGGTGGATTTTGGTTTCATGAATTTTTTTGTCTTTTATGTTGTTTGCTTATGATTTGTAAAACATAAAACTGAGATAAAGTTGAGACTTTTAGGAAGGTGATAGTTACTCAGAATAAGCTATTCACCTTTTCAGCTTAATTACCAGTGTTTGATACTTACTTTTCAATCAACTGCGACTCAAATCCCAAACTAGCTAAGGCCGACTATGTAAACTTTTACTATTACTCAGAGGATTTATTATAGTTAGCCTATCCTTACACTTGTTCGACACTTCGATTTACTTGTAGCCCTTTTGCTTTATATGAGCTTGGAGAGACATTCCATCCGAAGCTTGCTTACTTATTCAGATAGTAAATATGTTTGGTATGATGATCTGCCAACAGACTCTGCAATACAGTAAGTTGAGGAGTGGTTCATGCAAACTCTGAGAAATAGTGAAGTTTTTATATGTGCAGTAAATGCACAGATTTACTGCGTGTTACTATAATCCTATTAGTAGAATTTAAAGCTAATTGAGGATGAGGATAGCATTAATATGCTTTAATCATTCTCACCTAGTCAACAATTCTATTATAGGCCCCCTCAGGAAGATTGGAATTATGTCACTATCCTACTTTGTAATCCAATAGTTCTGAATTTTGATGTGCCTATTTCAATGGTCCCCTATCCTTTTGGGCGCATGATCATAATAGACCAGTTTATTTCATGCCTCAGCAGCTGAAAGCATTTTTTTTTTTTTTTGGTTTTCAATTAATTGTCACGTGAGTCTCCTAGTAACAAACAGGAGCAAGTTCATCACGTTGCATAAGTGGGTTTGCACTGCAGGTGATCTACAACCACCTTTCTCAGAATTGTCATTTAGTAAGTTTTGCTACCAATTAGAAGTGGCTCTTATAGAATTGTAGTACGCCAAGACAGATGCTGTTACCATCTGTCAACTTTGCAACTCGAGTATTAACTTTGAATGAAAGTAGTAGTCTCATAACCAAAGTGTCAAAGTAACCTCTCATTTACCAGCAAGTTCCACGGACAGTATGCAAAGATGGGATCATGTTCTGTGCTGTGTTTGATCCTTGTGGTCTCTCCCATTAAAATGTAACACTGAATATCCTGAGATGACTCTTTGAACAGATCTACACTACTAAGTTTTGTCCCTAATTTATCTCACCAGTTACAGAACTTGCAGTATTTTGTGCTTTATTGTCATCTCTTTTGCCTATGGCCTAAGATCACCCCTTTAGAATTATGTCATAACCTTGGTTCAAGACTGCGAGTAGATTCAGCATAAGAACAAATTCTTAGGACAGCAGTGATTGGAACTTAGCTATCCAAGTAATTACAAGGCATTGCTATATTTAGTAAAGACAGAGCACAAGGAAGATAGCTGTATGCATCTTTTCTTGTATTTCCTTAGCCAATCCTTAAAAAAGAAGAAGGGAAAACAAAAATTAGGAAAAGCTGGATATTGGAGTAAACTGTTCATAGTTGATTCGTATGAGCAAGCCTTTCCATATGTTGGAAGTTTGAGGCTCCTCTTGAAAGGTAACTGCTACTGTTTCAAGTGAAGCTGATTCCACCATATCATACAGATATTGAACTCTTTGCACTGTTGATCATTCTACTGTGTTATTCAGTTTCAGTCCATTCTTAGAACTCTTAACTTGCATCTAATTTATACTTTTTCTAACAGTAGTTCAGAAATTCTGTCAAGGTTATTCTTCAGAAAACACTTATTATAACATAACCAATGCCCAAAATAGGTTGACTTCTGATACTATTTGTGTGTGAGTCACTTACTTGGCTGTATTTTGCTTCCAGAGTTTGAAGCTACTTATTTTATTATGCTGAATTTGAAGCAATTGTTCTTGCAGCGTCAGTGTTTTTGGCATCTCGGCAGAGTCGATGCAGTGTTCTTTTGATACAAGAGGCAATAGTGTCCCGACTATTCTCTTGTTAATGCAGGAACAATTATACTTGCAAGGTGGTCTGAAGGTATGACACATTTACTATCATTTCTGATGGACTTAAGTCTCTTTATAAATTTATTTGATGTCAAATAGTTTTCTAAGTATTTCCAGATGTTCTTTAGGCTGAAGGAATTTTTCGAATAAACCCAGAGAATAGCCAGGAGGAGAAAATAAGGGACCAGCTCAATAGAGGCATTGTGCCTGACGACATGAATGTCCACTGTTTAGCTGGTCTCATCAAAGCTTGGTTCCGAGAGCTTCCGGCAGGTGTGCTTGATGGGCTTTCACCAGAACAGGTTTTGCAATGCAACACGGAGGAGGAATTTATCGAGCTTGTGAAACAGCTTAAACCAACTGAGATCGCATTGCTCAAGTGGGCAATTGATCTTATGGCTGATGTCGTTGAGCAAGAGGAGTCCAACAAAATGAATGCGAGAAATATTGCAATGGTTTTCGCCCCAAATATGACGCAGGTAAACTGAATATACTTCATCAACCAATATTCATCGAATTTGGAAAAGAGTCAGAAGAAATGGTTGAGCCTCTTATTTTGATCTCTCGAACGAGAGATCCGTGAATAGGGATCCTGATGCATACATATAAAAATGGTCCAATGGGAGAAAGAATTTCCAGGAACATTTGGAATAGTCCGTTTCAATTGTTTGGTCTGAGGTTATCGACAGAAAAGATTTGTCTAAGCCCCTTCATTTCTTTTTGTCCAAGTCACTTCTTTTTTTGTCCAAGTTGCTTTTCTTTTTGTCTAACTCCTCAGCACACGGGCATACAAAATATTTAAATTCTAGTTTCACTAATTAGTTGAAGCATAACATTTATTTCTTGTTTCTGGTATCAGATGTCCGATCCATTGACAGCACTCGTGCATGCTGTTCAAGTGATGAACTTACTGAAGACCTTGATTGTGAAAACACTACGAGAACGTGGAGAGACTGAAGGCGGAGGAGAATATTCACCCATGTCATCTAGTTTCTCTGATAGACAAACTGAGAAGGAATTTGACATCCAACAAGAGATGGAGACTAGATGTGAATCAACAGGGCCAGCATCAGATGATGACGAACAACCTCATTACAGCTACAGCAGTGAAGACAGAGATGATATCGAGTCATTGAGTGAGATAGAAGGAAGCTTCCTACGCCAAGTGGGTGAGAACGATCGTGCAAAAAATGACTTTCGGAAACAGCTACAAGGAATTTTGTGTAGCGAACACAATCCCACAAGTGCCTGCACCTTTAATGGGGATAGTAAAAATGGGAATTCAGGCTTGAGCACTGGCAACAGTGAAGACTCAAGAGCAACTTCTGTTTCAGTGGGGCGTAGGGTGCAAGCAGATTAATCGGAGCATGTAGAAGCACAAATGATGTCAATATGGTAGGTATAAACATGGTAGAGTCTGCTGTTCCTATGCACTCATCCAAACTGGTATGATTGAATCTATTCCGGCGATGCATCTTTTAGAAGTCCTGAATCTCTATCGTCAGTGAATGGTTGTTTATGTAAAGTGTTATTATTTGGGTCAGTCTAGACTCTAGACACAGAATGGTTTGCCTGTTGTTGAATTGTTAATC
This sequence comes from Lycium ferocissimum, assembly GCF_029784015.1. Taxonomy (NCBI): domain Eukaryota; kingdom Viridiplantae; phylum Streptophyta; class Magnoliopsida; order Solanales; family Solanaceae; genus Lycium; species Lycium ferocissimum. The sequence continues at coordinate 13,024,090 of NC_081342.1, read as the reverse complement.
ACTGTTCAGCTTTAGGTTGAACTTGTGGTTATTTCCTTTGGTTCATCAGCAAAAGGAACTCTAATGTTGACCAATTAAAATTGATGTAACATAAAGATTGTTGAAGGAAGATAATGATTCGCATAAAGGACATAGTCCTTAATCTCATATAAGAGAATGCTTTAAATACTTTTATTAACTCAGTAAGTTTACTGTTGTTTTGAGAGCTTTGGCCAGACTTCATTTAATGTTGACCAATTAAAATTGATGTCAACTAAATAATAGCATAAAGAACATAGTCCTAAAATCTCTAAAACAGTGAATACTTGTTTTGGAGGTGATTGTTCTAGTGGGAATTTGATTGAAGCAGGTTCATTTATGCTCCATTTCCATTTTGCTCTTAATCATGAAGCATGTGAATGTTTTTTCTTGGAACAGTAGTGTCTTGCATGTGCTATGTGGTGCGCCTTAGATTCAACCACCTTAAGTTACTGCTATGATTTTCCATTTCACAATTTTCTCCCCATGATTTTTTCAGAAAGAAAGATCCAATATGTAACCATTCTATCATACTTCAACTATATGTTTGTACATAGAAAATTTAAAGAAGAAATATGTATAGAAATTAAGGGTGTATCCACTGTATTTAATATTTGAACCATCTGCTGGTTGTTGAGGACCATAACTAATTTTTCTCTTGTTTTGGTTAAATTCTTTTACTAGCATGTACAAGCTATATACGTACAAGAAATCAAAAGGGAAAACAAGAACTTTGTTTGATTTCTTTCCTCTTTTGTCGTGGAAAACATAGTGTTGGTACGATGTTGTTCGACCTACAGGTACAGGGTGGATAGATACCTTTTCTTCCACTCAATTAAGATTTTTATTGTACAAAAACTTCAAGAAACAAACTCAATGATTTTAATCCTCTTGTAAATCCACAATTACAAAGTTTTATCTTGTGGACAACATGTTGCCTTGATATAACGTAATTGCTAACCTATAACCAATTGTTAAGAGTGAAAATAAAAAGGGAGAAAAACTTTTAATTATTTGCAAATTTGGTTAAATTTAACTTCTTCAGAGTTACAATTTTTTTCCCCAGTGTTAAAGTAACCTGCAACAATATTCAGTTATCTATAGTATGCTTACAATTATAATTTAATAAAGCAAATAATTTGCTATAACTAAATTATATACACCTATATATAAATTCTTTTAATACTATCGATGTATATAATTGAAACCTATTTTAATTTCACAGGTAAGACACCACAAGAAAAAAAAAAGTACAGCTTCTTTTGTGGTCCTTGGTACGAGATTGTAGGGATTTTGAATCATCGTTATCATTAAACAAAAGGTCTAATACTATAATGAGTGGCTAGCAAAATCATGACGCTAATCTACCCCACAAATTTCATGAGAACTTTAATTAAATTACGTAAAGTGACAAAGCAAAAGAGAAAAGAATACAACATACAAAAGAAGAAACGAAAGGACGAGGAAGGAAAAGTAGGGAAAAGGAAAAAAGAATATGAAAGAAACCATTATAATTCACAGATTTCTTTTTTTTTTTTTTTTTTTTTTGCTTTCCTTCCTTGTTTTGTTTCGACTAATATAAATTGTTCGCAAAATTCAACTTTGAGTAATCTACCAAGGGCGAATTCATTTCGCTCGAACCCGAGGCCTTTAATTAACCCCACGATAATGGTCCATTCACCACTTTCATTTCTATATACACTTAATATACCTTCTGTATTTTGTAGTATCTGTAACAAAAATATGGAAAACCCAAAAGCCAAAAAAAAAAAAAATTGAAAAGAAACAAAGAAAGGGAAAGAAAAAAACCAGTGATCAGAAACGGAAACTCTGCAAGACTTTGCATTGGAGCATATGATATTTCTCTTTTTGACAAATACTAATCAAGAGGCCAAACAAGTTTCCCAAAATAGCTTATCCTTGTCTTTTTGGCTCTTGAACTCAGAATCAACAACTCTACTAACACTACTTTTAGATTTCTTAAGTCTACTATTGACACCATTTATCCAACGTTGTTCAACTACATCCCCTTCATCTTCATCATCCTCATCGTCGTCTTTTATATCATTGTTCCATCCAACACTTCTACGATTAAAAACACGAGAACAACTCGAAGAATCCACCTCATCATCATCATCATCATTGTCGTCGTCATGATTATCTTCATTTTCAATTCGAAAATCCAAATCCATATCCTCATTGCTTGATTGTGCATCATCATCTACAAGAAAACGTTGATGAGAAGGATTTATAGTGAATGATGAATCCATTGGTTCACTATAAAAATTTGTATCAAATTCAGAATCTCCTGTAGACTCAAAGAGCCAAAATGAAGACACATCAACAAGAGTACTACTACTACTACTACTACTACTAATATTCATTTCTTGATGATTCATCATTTCTACCATTTCCTTTTAGGTACCAAAAAGAAACATTCTTGGACACAACCCCAAATCAAGAAACTGAATATATATATATATATATATAGGAAAAAATGAAATCTTTTTTGTTTTTTTATTTGAAGGAGGAAAAAGAAAGAAGGAAAGACAAGGAACATGACAAAAGTGAGGGGTGATATAGAAAGGAAAGAATAAAACATATAAAAAGGGCATGTGATAGATACCAAACTTCTAGAAGCCCAATTATATATCCATGGACCATGGGTTGTGTAATAGTTGTAGCCATCAGTATTCCAAAGAGTCAGCCCACTTCTTCTAGAAACTTATACTGTGTACAATTCCCCTTTTGCTCCTTTTTCTTTTATAGAACTGTTCAAACCTTGAATGCCACTATCGCGATTACTGCTTTAAGATTTACTTTATTACGAGTTTACTGTTTGAAATTTACTTTGATTTTTTCTTCGAATTCACTTTTTTTTACGTGTCTTATAAGTTTGATATTCGATGAATACACAATTACATTTGATGTTTACATCCCATTAAAATTTGACAATCATAACTTAGAGTGAGGATGTGTATTACTTATCAATGGTTAAGTAAGTATACGAGTAGTTAATATGTAAGACATACATATTTTATATTCATTTGTTTGATGTAAACACTAAATGCGAATAAATTTTACTTCCTTTGCAACATTAATACATTTGTCAAATAACAACGAACAATAACAATAATTACAAAATAAGTTTTCAAAACTTCCTCAAAACCTTAAAAATAATTAAATAAATTTTGATACAATGGAAGACAATGAAGACACAAACAAAAGTAGATGAACAAATCTAGATCTTTAATTTCTTAAAGTATTATGGCACATGAAATTCATTGCATCAACATTTTGACCAAGTTGATAACTCCATGTTTTATGCTATGCTAAAGCTAAATGACAAATACAAAATAATATTGCTAATACATATATACAGTGGCCCGAAAATGCGATTAGTTTAATTTTAAATCCTTTCCTGTAATAGTGGGTGAATTTTGACATTTTCTTGTATATAAAAGTATTCATATTTTCCATATTGATTTATTCAAAATGCTATCATACAAAACTAAGATGATTACTTTTAAAACCCCATTTACTAGAAGCACAAAACATTCTGTTTAATTAGCGTTCAAAACCCTTCAAAATTTTGTTACAAAGCACTATTTCTTTGACTTGAACCTACTTTGTCTTATTAATCCAATTTTGCTATCTGCCAAATCAAGAACAAATTGGGTTAGATTTATATCCATCAAATTCAAATTGAGCCACTAATTATCATTAGGTATTATTATTATTATCACTAATTAAATGCAGTTCTTTCGCTATATCTCTTCAGTCCTTTTCTGACAGGAGAATGCCATACACGTGCCACACAAATTTTTCTTCATAAGATTCTCTATTAATGAATTGTTTATTATTCACCACACGAGCCATGTAAAATAGACTGATAATTTCTTTAAAATAATTATACGACTTGTTCAGAATTACTTTCTACATAGAATAATGTGACTGAAAATTAATTAGACAAGAAAGAGGTAATGTGTAAACCTACTTATGATTTTACGTTTAAGTTGAGTTGGTCTTATGGAGCGTTTATTTGACAAGTACTCTAAAAGTTAATTGACATTGTACCTTAATTTCGTTGGGTATAATGGTCCTCTAGCTACTGCTTGTTACCACAATTTCAGGAAGACTGAAAATGCTATCAACGGTTGTTTTTACATTTGAATTAGTTTTCGTTTGGTGATTAGATTGAGAATTTGATTAACTTTCAACACCAACTACCCCAAAAAAACAAAAAAAAAAAAAAAAAAAAAACTGAAAATTAGCTATGAACTTCATTGTTAAATTGCTCGTAGCTAATAGAATATTTTGATAATCTATCGTTAATCCGTGAAAAAATAGGATTAGCAACGGATTTTATTATTTAGTTATAGAATTTATCTGTCGTTGATTCCTATTTTTGTAGTAGTGACCAAACACACAACTATCAATTTTAATTCAGATTTATGTAGGTCACATTGACATGGTATGAATTGATTATGCATATATAGTCCTTGTTCAACACATGAAGTAAATAAATTCAGAACACTTAGGAAGACTTAGTTATCTGTTGAAAATGAACTTTAATTGACTTCTCCTTAATTAGGTGATTTTAATAACCTAAAAGCGTTGTGAAAGACCAATTATCTTATTCTTCAGTAGACACTTTATTGCTACTCCGTACTTGATAGTTAACATAATTAAGACTTTCCTAATCATAAGTCCAGAGAAGTGTTCATCAATATAGAAAAAGAAAAAAATTCTATTACTATCAATTTTATCTTTATTTTTGCTCAAATATTGTTCTTCCTTGGGGACAAATATGCTCGACTTACATTGGTTTCATGTCTTCTCATTTGGAGTAATTTTAACCACTCAACTTAACTTTAAAGAATAATTGAAATTATGGACAAGGAGGATACACCAAGGCATTTTATTAGTTTTTGTAAGGAAAAAGTCGTTAAATGTTACTTAAGTATTATGAACGCTACTACTTTTTTATTTGTAACAAGCCACTCAACTTTGCCAAAATTTCATAGAAATGTGGCATTTGCATCCTACTAATTATTTTCTGTGATATTTGGATAAAGTTGAATGACTTTTTGTTACAAAAATCAGTTTAGTAATTTTCGTAATACTCAAACTATAAAACTGTGTGAATTCGTTATAAAAAATAATTTAATGAATTTAGTACAAAAAATGGTTGAGTTACCATCCATCATTTCTGAGCTCTTCAAATTAGTACTCCCTGAAATAGAAAAAATGAGAGAGAAAATAAAAAGAAAAGGCATCAGAAGTAAAGAATAATAAAATACTCCTCGAAGAAGGATATCTCGAATTGCGCAGATATCGTCAACCAAATATAATATAAATTCCTAAATGAATTCTGAAATATCCAACTTTATCTTGCGTAACGGCAACTTATATATATCGATTGTATATTTTATTTTAACTATCAAACTTTAAAAAAAATATCTATAAGTAACAATTCATAAAAATAAAATTGTAATTTTAAAAATAAGTTAAGTTTCCTGTTATAACAAGTAAAGTGATTCAATAATATAATGTTTTTTACACTTTCGGTGTTTATAGTCTATAGATTAGATTTGTTCCCCCCCTTTTTTTCTTCCTATGTGCTAGAGAAAGTACCTCCCGTCCTCATCTTTCTACAAAGAACAGCCTTCACATTCCCTCATTAGCCACCATTGACCCACCAAAACTAGAGACAATGTCCCGAAGCTGTTGAGTTTTCCTGCTGCATGTTGCACATAATATCAAATTATAATAATAATAGTCAAAATAATAATGTCAATCAATTTGCAATATATGAAAAGATTTTAAGAAAAATGAGAAGAGAGAGAGAGAGTAATAAGAGCCTGTATGCACTACAGTAAGGATAGTGTTTGCTGCTGCGGTTTGAGCAGCAAACGATGTTCCTCTTCTTGTACCTTTGAATCCAGAAGTACCAGCAGAGGATCAAGAAACTATTAGATGGGTTTATAACTTATGAGTTATGACTTATAAGTTAGAAATTCTAACTTATGGCTTTTGGTTTAGTTTTGTCATTTTGACTTAAAATAAGTGCTTAAAAATATTTTTTTCATCTTACCCTAACATTACAAAAATGCTTAAACGTTATTTTGGCTTAAAAACATCTAAAATAAGCCAATCCAATATTGTTTTGATGAGCTTATGACTTTTGGCTTATTTTTGTTATTTTGGCTTAAAAATAAGTGCTTAAATACATGTTTTTATCTTACCCTAACATTACAAAAGTGCTTAAAACTTATTTTGGCTTAAAAGCACCTAAAATAAGCCAATCCAAACAGGCTCTAAGTCGCTTTACCTAACAATTTCAACCTTTTGTTCCCTTTGTCTAAACTGACGACTATTAGTAAATTGAATGCTGCATTCTATGCTAAAGCCATATCTCCCGCTCTAACTTCTAAGCAACGGTAAAAAAGAAAGAAAACAAAAGATCAAGAAAATTGACTGATCAATAGTCAAGTGGTAATAAATTCATTTACTTCCAATTGACAATATCACTAGTCAAGAGTTTTCCCCTTTTAGACTTACTATCCCATCAGTAGATGAGAATGTAAGAATTGTCTGCTAATTGATGTGGACTTACTAAGACTTGGTAAATAGCATTCTAAACTCTCCTTTTTCTACAGAATCCCCCTGAATTTGACTGTTATATTTATCTGAATTTTAGTGCTTTTTCCAAGTAATTAATAAGCACCTCTCTGCAATTTACACTTCTTTTCGTTTATAGCCGTCCAGTACCTATTGCCCGACTAATCTAGATTTACACCCCCTTAAAGTTTATTAAAGGGACAATTACTCCCTATAAGAAGTTCGTTCATTCTGAAAATTCGAATCCAAAAATTCTGATTAAAGTTAAAGGATCTTTTGCAACTTATTGTTTACTATCCTAAGGGGCCGCTTGGTTACAGAGTCACAAAGGCGGATCCATAATTTGAAGTTTGTGGGTTCCCACCCATCTCAAATTAAAAAAATAAAAATAGAGAAAACTGGGAATTCAAACCCTTGACCAAGACGAGTTAAGCTTAAAGGGTTCCTCTAAGCCACTACACCAACAACGCCCTTTGTTAATGAGTTCTCAAGTTGTATTTTTTATATATTTATTGAATTTTTCAATATAAATACAGGATCCACGCAAATGTATGGGGGTTGCCTGATTTAAATCTGCCACTGTTAACAGAGATACTTTGGATTAAATTTGTCCAATGTTTGTTTGTGAGATGCTAGAACTAAAAGTAAAATTTATACAAAAATCATAGGATTATCTGTACTTATAAAAGGTGGGATTATCTATCTTGATTAGTATCCCAAGCTTAATAATCTTGTTTTGAACTAGTCAGTGACAAAAAATTAAACTCAAAGCATAGTTAGCCGACCATCTCAAAATGTTGAACTTCAAATTCACCTAATAAAGATTGGTTTTATACTTATCATGCTAATGTTAGCTTTCCACCACGTCATAGGCTTTATTACCAATTGATACATTTTGACTTTTCCTTTTGCTAAATTGGATTTGCCGTCAGGGAATTGTGGCAACTGGAGATTTGAAAAGGCCTTTCGAGACCAAACTCTGGGCCACCTGAAATGAGCCCACAATAAAAGTAGGCCAATCCTGGCCTTATCCAAATAGTTATGATTAAAACGTGGAACTCCATTACCAACAGGTTTATCCTCTTCGACTCAATTCGTGAGGGACACTTCATGCCACTAAAACCCTTAGCTTTTATTAATTAAATTAATCATTCTCCTAATATTTCTTCTAGAAGGCTAATTACGTGGATAATAACAAACGAAGACACATCATTTGCCCAATATGATTCCGTGACTCAACAGCGTGGACCGATGTACATAAAAGCAGGCCCAGACCAAGTTAAAGCAGCCAAACCTATTATTTTGACACGAATTACATATTTATATTTTAAAGTATTAAATATCTACTATGCTTCATAATTGACAATTTTAGTAAAACTCTAAATTAACCAAAATGGGTCTGCAGGAGCTGATAAGTGCAGACATATTAGACGGCAGCTTGTAACAGGAGTAAATTACACCCTTTTATTGGTGTTAGTTTCTTAACAACTTACTACAGAAGGTAAGTTAGTAAAAGACAACATATCTAAACAAACTTTGATGTTTTAAAGTAACCAGCATAAGAAAGTACATCCACAAACTATTAAAGCAATTAGACTTTGGAATTACCACTTTAAAAAAACTACTACAACTTTTAATTGAAAATCATCTACTCCTATTAGACAAGAGTTCTTCTGTTGTTAGTATATCCTCTAGTTGATGCAAACAATAAACCTTGAATGAAGCATACAAACAAATGACAATCGTCAAAACTCATAACAAATCAATGGAACTGGATAGCACAAAATTCAGTAATCACCAAGCTCTATGGAGTTGATATACTGTACCTTCGGGATCCACCATGGCCATATATAGTCATTTGATGCTTCCCAAGAGTATTATGTGTATGACCATTTTTTTTTTTTTTTTTACGTGGCCCAGCTCCAGAGGTGAATTTACATATAAAATTTGAATCACGTGAACACATGATCACTCGACTAAACTCTATACATTATGTGTATAATTTTGAAAATATATCTAATATTAACTGAAGAAACACATAATCAAATCAGGTCAATTGGAGCACTGGTTAGGAGTTATATTTACTTCCTTAAGGTTTCGAGATCGAACCCGAATCCTGCACATTTTATGCTTTTATTTTCTAAAGCAGCCTTATAAACTTCCTTTTTGTATTATTTTAAAACCTTTTTCTTCTATAATTCTAATTACCTAAAAGTAAAAAAACGTGTTTCTCTTTTATGTTACATCTAATGATTTTTTTTCCCCTTTGTTTCTAATTACCTAAGTCCCAAAAGGCAAAAAAAATTAAAAAAAACCCATAGGCGCTAAACTGCAACGAACCAAAAGCAAAAAAATCAAAAAACCCCATAGCTAATGGTGAATCCATCCTGTTGAAATCCTGGATTCGCCTCTGCCCGGCTCAGTCCGGGTGCATGACCATTATTCCTTGTTTTCTAATAACTGAGAAATTCGCTTGGTTTATCTTCGGAACTCAATGGATGATTGGTCTGCTGCCTACGCTTGTCCACTTAAATACCAGACTTGGTACGAGGATTCATCCTTATGGGGTACACCTACCACACATCCCACGTCATACTACCTTTACCGAGCCTCCCGTTCAAAATCTTACCTGTTTGGAGCAACAAAAATTGAACATTACATATAAACAATTCACAGAAGTACCCAGAATATACCAAATTCGAACACATGAAGACAACAGAATACATGCTGCATATTAAAGAGCCGGAAAATGGGTTTGCAAATTAAACCAAGAGACCGAGGCTGTAATGAGGATTACATAACATTCAGCATCAGTAAAGGAAGCAAGAAACTGACATGTTCAATTGTTCATAACAATTTTCAAACCGAAACCCATTGAAGAGAAGCAAATGAAAGGCTTTTACAGAAATTCTCGTTGAATCGAGAATAAAGTTTTCATTCTGTACATGCTAGATCATGAATTAGTAACCGCTTCCAATTTCCCAAAAAAAAAATCCCAATTGTGTCGAACTTCCCATTTTTGGAATAGTTACGGAATGCTATCAAATCGCCCATTATTCCCCTGCACACATGGTTATCAGAGAAGCACATTACAGTACTTGAATGCTTATATTCATTGAATTTAAAGGCCAAGGATTTATCATCTCTATGGAATCAAATCCAGAGTTAGTGCAAAGTAAAAAACTGATGAGATTATGGAAGTAAATATTCTTGCATTTATTGCTACTGTGTCTAATCTTTTTCTTTCCTAACCATACCCTCTCTGAAATATAATAAATAATACCTGTCCACTCATCTTAGCATTTTTTTTTTTTTTTTGATAACCGTGGTGTCTGGCCAGCTTGTGCACACCTGGACTAATTTCACAGGATACCTGTCACTTCCCACCAGCAACAGGTACAGGTACCAGGTAACTCGTTTCTACCAAGGCTAGGACAAATGGGAAGAAATCACTTAAGTGTTTTTGTCTCTCCGCAAAGATTTGAACCTGAGACTCATCTTAGCATTTAGTTGCAGCAAAACATACAGCAAATAGCCCAAGACTTGGTCAGGACAAGATTGAGTGTATCTTGTATTTGATAAACAAAGAGCAGACTACTCGACCGCCCGATACAGTAACCGTAGTTTTATTTTAGTAGAACGCAGCATCATAGCTGCACCTCATGGAGTCTTCACAGCTAAGGTCAATTCATCAATTAAGATAATCATGTATTGCAGGTTCTGTTAAATATTACATTAACAGCACAAAACATTACATACAAATTTCTGGAAGATATTTTCTAAAGACAACTCATAACCATCAGGAGGGACCCCGCGCCCCGTGTAAAACAGGCAAATAAGTATTAGGTGAGAAGATTATCATTGAAGCTGAAGAATACAATGTGAATCAACAACCTCAAGTTTCATGAAAAAACTTAAAGAACCCTTAAGTTCTTTTCTTCTCTGGCCCATCTAAGGAATTAAACCCTGTGGCCAGCATTCTTCATAATTGCACCAATAGGAGTAAAAGGTCCGATTAACAACCAGTAAGCATGCTGAGGAATAGAATTTACCTTCTGTACAGAACGTGTCAAGCCAAAAACCAGGTACGTTTTCCCATTAGTCTGCATGGAAGAAAGTCTCCATCAGAGCAACGAGACAGGCAATGTCAAAACTTTCCTTCATACAAGCCGGAAAGCACCATGAAAGTAACATAGCAACTTCCTGAAATGAAAAAACAAGAGAAAAGGATAAGAACGAAAAGCTCAATTCATTTAAACAACAATATTGCAATCAAATAACCATAGCAATTATTTGATCACAAAGCACCTGGCTTTCAGGATGGAAACAGAAAAGGTTTCCTATAGATGTAGTATTATAAAGATACACTTAAAACTTTTTTTACTTCACAACATCAACGCAGAGGCTATTAGAAATGAACAAACCTGAGCCAGAGAAGGTAGGAAATAAAGAAGTATTTAAGAAGCAAGACTGTTCAGGTCCTGGGAACATATCATTCTCTTTTCCTCCAATAGAAACAAAACAAAGATGAGCAGAGCACAAAGTTACTTTTGACCATAAAAACAGAAACGACAAAAAGAGGAGATTCATTCACTTAATGGCAATCAAGTCAATTGAGAAGAATCAATAAAATAATCAATGTCTAAACGTTACTCCATGTTACACAAATTACAAATTACAGTGGCAGAAGAATTAATCTAGAATTACAAGTTTCTGGGAGTTTAATCCATAAGGGAACTACAATTAGCATTGAGTTGACATGTTGCTGCTCAACTTTCAGATGTGCTCGGCAATAGCTGCCAATATAGTAACTCCCGAGTATCTTGCGTGTGACGATTTCCTTCAGTACCTCACCTTTGATATCAATAATGTTTATTCTGTTTGTTGTCCCTTTTAAGCTGAACCTTCAACTTCTTACTACCTAATTGGCGACCATTCATCCTATTGATTGCAGTTTGTGCAGCTGCTGGAGAATCATAGCTTACAAATCCTGCAGAAAGAAGTTCAGCTGATAAGCTAAATAGTGTGAATACTAATTTTGATTGACAGTAAGTTCACATTTCAAGGTCCCTACCAAAACATTTGCTAACACCAGTAGCTTTGTCAACAAACACCTTGGCACTCAAGACCCTACCAAAAGGCTGAAATTCATTTGCTAGCTCTTGATCACCAAATTCTTGAGGAATATGGTAAATAAATAGATTAGCACCAGGTGGACCTGTAAACAGCAAAATTACTTTTTGATAAGACCATAGGTACAGTTTCATTTCTACATGTTCAACTACCACCGCAAAGTACAATAATTTAAGTGACATCTCCACCACTCAATCGCATAAAGTGATACAAATGACAATTATTACAAAACTTGTCCAATGCTTAATTTGAGTTCCTGTCTAGAATCTCCATATGCTGCTCCCCTCATAAGGTTGGCTAAGTTTAAAATTTGTCAAATGAAAGTTTATACCAACGTGCTATAAGACTATACTTGCTATAACACTTCAGGAATAGCTCTATAGCCTCTTCGATACTTGCTGTGAAACTCCACATGAATTAGATGTCATTGATTAGAGATCACATGCATTTATGGAATCCTTTATAAATTAAGTAAAACCACAAATAGTGGATTCTACTGTCTTTTTCTACTTCTTTCTATTAGGTTCTTTCCTTGCAATAAAAGCACTAAATCGCCAACCAGCAGTCTGCTAATTATCAATGAGTTGAAACAACTTCCAGAAAATAGTTAACCAAAAAAGAGCCAAGCAGCCTCATTCAGCACAATGCCCTAACAGCCCCTAGGTTAGGAACTGGACCTGATTAGCTATAGAACATCTAGAGATAAAAGGTCACAAAATAAAGGATCAACAACCTTCAACCTGGCCCCCTGTACTTGAACCGACACTTGAAGATGCTGCAGAATGACTGTTTACAGTACTAGGGGGGGTCGAACCGGAAGAACCACTTGGTGGTCTGGTATTCATAACGCCTCCAGTATATGGCATTGGATACTGAATCCCTGGAACAGCAGGGTAAGCGGATCCAACATAACTTCCAGGTGACATGGCATAATTTCTTGGGCTAATTCCAGGTGAAAGATCTGGTGCACTTCCACGTAGAGAACTTGCTTGGTTTATTGGTGGAACTATATTCTGAAATCCGGGCTGATTCTGCATTGATGGTAGGCGATACTGCATGAGCCCATATGCAGCAGGAGTCTGCAAAGCGAGCATATTAACTTGCACTGGCCTTCAAATTGATTAACGAAACAAAAATGGGAAAGAAAGGAAATAAATGATGCAATCAAGGTAAAGGTCATGCTAATTCACATTGAGAATTGTAATAAATGATGGAACTGAGGACAGAAGCATGCCAATCCACAACGTACTTTTTTTTTATTATAAGATATTGATATTTTATTAAAGCTAGTACCAAGGAAGGTACTACAAAAGTACAAATGGAGTATTCAGAGCAAAATAGAAGGCAACAAGCTTAATAATTTTTTTACTATAGAATGCAAGTCAACCAACCTGATAACCGTAGCCATTGTATGGTGGCATGTAACCCATTGGTAGGGCTCCAAACAAAGAAGGATGCTGTCTAGAGTCAGAAGCTTGAGATAGAGATTTCTGAGCCCTCCGGGCTTGCCTTTCCTTTTCAGTATCTGCCCATTTGACTACCAAAGGGACAGTAGCACCCTGGACAAAAAGTGTGTGACTAATTTGATAACAATATTTCCAGAAGATGGAAGTCATGAATAAGTGGAACTTGAAATCACATTTATATACTTGATAAAGGGGGCAAGTAAAGATGCAGAAATCCTCATAATGAGAAGATAGCAAATCTACTTAAATAGCTTTGGCACCCCTTTTCAAGACAAAATATTCTCATAGTAAGATTATTGGCAGATTGCAGCAGAAATGATGATGGATCCAGGTCATCACTCGCTCAACTTAATAAACTTCTAGTGAAATATTCAAATTCCAGGAACAGAGTCCAGACAAGAGTGCATATGTGAATCAAATGGTATAACAGTGACCAGCCTTACTCTGGTATCATACAACAACAATAATACGCCTCAACACCAAAAATGTTGGGTCGTTTACTCTGGTATCATGATGATGCATAACATTACTAAATGGTTGAACACTACAATCATTAGAAAATATGCATGTCATAAGTTAGAAATTCACATAAATTGGGGAATTAAATTTTTCACCAAAATATTTAGAGTATTAACTTCATATGATGAACGCCACCTTTTGACAAACTGCTGTGAATTACAAATTCCCCTAAACTGAAGGAATAAAGCCTTAATATCTCATAACATGGATATTTAAGTTTTCTTTTACAGTAAATAACTGTTTCAACGAGAAATTGAATTGATATCATTCACCAAGTATGAGATAAAATTGAATAAACAGTTGTTATCAAGCATCTCATTAATTCAGTCAAAATCCACAAGGCATAACAACCCCACGCATGAATGCCATGTTGAAATGACCTAGAAAAAAAAAATCACCGGATAATGTCTTTGAATTCCTCTGAACAGCAAATGTCAGCATATAGGCCATTCTGTTGGCCCTGCAACAACAGTTAATATAAGCCATTCACATAACAGACTACATGTTGACTGACTAATGACCCCAAATCTAAAGCCAAAATATTTGGTGCTTTCACGATGACAGAAGCTATTCCTGCACGGAGTATTTACACAACTACTGCAAAGACAGCGGACAAATGTATAGGAAAAGGTTATCCCCATCCTGAATGTCTAACAAATTCTACAGCAACAGAGGCAGGACTATCACTAAAACAACTGCTTAAGGAACACTTGCATTAAAAGCACTCTGGCCACTATGCAAACTTAAAAATCAATTTCAAGAGCCTCATATCAGCAGTCAAAAAACATACAGATGAAACAAACCTCCATCTTATGCTTTCCATTGAGGGCCTCTATTGCTGCAACTGCTTGTTCTTTTTTCTCATACTTCAAAAAAGCACATCCTTCAAGAAAGAAGATAATTTTTGGAGATGAATTAATTTCTCATTTTCTCTATCACAAAAGAGAGATAATACCAGGTATACCTTTACTAGTTTGCTGAGAACCTCTGAGAATCTGCAAATCTTTAATGACTCCATATTGGGAGAACAACGCAGATACTTCAGGGTCAGAAACATTCTTTGGAAGCATACCAACAAAAAGCTTGTGCTCTGGATTTCAGGTAAAGAACAAAGAAAAGAAAAAGAAAACAAGAGAGAAAAAGTTAGTTATTCTATATAGCATCACAAAAACAATAAGGATGAAATGGTAACTAGATCTTTAGATAAAAAGCGGAGGGAAAATTATGAAAACAAGTGTGAACAAATATGATAACAAGAGAATTAAAATTAAAGAACACCTAGTCTTTCCAATTCGCCATCAGCATACTTCACTTGCAGCGGACTGGAAGCCTGAATTGGAAACAGAAACCAGCACGACTTATTAGCAGAAAAACAAGAAACCATGTGATGCTGATATTAAAGAACTGCAGGCACATATAAACTTAATAAGCTTAATGGGTACAGATATCTACTCCAGCCGAAACCAAGTGATGACTCAGATGCATGAAATGCTTTGCTTTGATCAGCACTGAAACAGTGAAACTTGATCACTTCACTACAATATGCAAGAGTTCAAATGCTTAGTTTGGAGATAAATGTACTTGAGGCATGGATACAGTTTAATAGACAGGTTAGTGTAGGAACCAGAAGGATTCAGCGGACATGAAATCTAGTTCTTGTCCACTCTATGATGCCAAACACCTCTACTATCTCTACTTCTCTTGGATGCTTTTGATCAGTAACTCTATGGTAGTCTTGTAATCAGTGCTACTTCAGTCTTCTTTATATCTTTTGGGATAATTTCACTGCTATTCCATTCAACCAACATGAAAAAATAAGACCCATATTGGACAAATATATCCAGCCTTTATCTTTCATTTAACTTGGACAAGGGTTGCACCTACCATCCAACACCCCAGCTGGTGGCAGGGTAAGTAATGTCCAAATACTTCATCTTTTTTCCCATTCAACTTTCTCCATACGCTTCTTAGTTCTCTCCTGATATGATTTGCTAACAGTTCTAACAGCTACCACTGTACATACTCTCAGTAAGTCGCCAGTTTGATTCCCAGGCGCTCTATTTATAACATAGACTGTAAAGAAGCTTTCCCTCATACGGATTTTGTTGTATAAACATACTGAATAAGTTACTTTACTCAGTTAAGACTGATCACTCATCTTCCTTTCTAGTTTCCACTATTTGGAAATATCAAATGAAGTGAAGCTTGAACCCGGAATTCAGGTCTTGAGAATGCCCACCCCCAACTGGGAAAGCCAAAGCCTCAAAAAAGCAATCTGCTTTCCTACTAGAATTCAGGAGTTCGCATTCATTCAGTATAGTTAAAGCAATTTACAACAGTTCCCTGAAAGATCCTTTTTGTTATAGAACCTCCAATCATGGCACAGTTTCTCAATGGAGTATTTTACTTCCCTGATTACAACTTTTCCTTGTCTAGTCACTTGCCACTATATTGCCATTACAAAACAGATGGTCCTACATTCTACATGTTGAAAGTTGAATGGAGAAACGGAGAAAATTGAGTCAACCGATTCCTCAAACTGTCAAATCAACACTTACAGGTCAGATACAATAAAATTTTGTCTCCCTGTATCTATCTATACAAAAGACTTAAACAAGCCCAAAACCAGCAGGCTAGAAAATCTCGGTATGTAAAACTAAAATAGTTAACAGCCGTGATTCTACATCATTACAAGTAACAGAAATCTTCTTTAATTACTACAGTAGGTCATAAATTATCAATTTTAGTTTATTAAATGAATGATGCAGAGATTCCATGGCATTACCAGTAGCACAAATCTTCTTTAACTAATTAAATAAGAATTCTGTTACTTGTAAGTTGTAATTACTAAGGAAGGTCATTAATTATGAAATTTAGTTTATCACATGAACAATGCAGAGATTCTATAGCCATCACAAGTAGCACAAATCTTCTTTAAGTAATTAAGTAAGGTAATTAATTCTCTAAGTTAATGAATTACTCCCTCCATTCACTTTTACTTGTCACGTTTCGCTTTTCGAGAGTCAAACTGCATGGATTTTGACCAACACTTTCAGATGTATTTTTTCATCATGTTAATATGAAAAGATTTGCAACTTATAGTATTTTCCGTATAGTTTTTGAACATCTAAATTTTAGTTTTAAAATATAAAATTAATCTAATTTAATTTAGCTCCTAAAAATTAGTCAAATTCACTCTCGAGAAGAGTGACAAAGTAAAATTGAACGTTACGAGTACATAACAGCACAGAAATTACACAGTAATCCAAATCTACTTCAATTAATTAAAGTCAAAATAGAAAAAAACCAACACAAGTAATGCAAATGTAGTTCAATTATATTAAATAAAGACGCAATGTATGTACTCAATGATTAGGAAATAAAGTAGAAAACTAACACAAGTAATACAAGTCAAGTTTACTTCAATTAATTAAAGTAAAAAACGTAATGTACGTAACTCAATGATTAGGAAATAGAATTAAAGCAACACAAGTAAAATGCAAATCTAGTTAAATTAATTAAGTAAAACAGTAATGTATGTACAAAAAACTAACACCGGCAAGCGTCATCTTGTTGTGACATGCATTAACAGCCTTATCCGCTTCTTCTCTAGATGGACAGATCACAAAACAACATCCTGAAAAAAAAAAAAAAAACACAAGCAAATTAGGGTTTTGAGTAATGCAAAACACAAATCTAACGAGCACATTGTGCGATCTTAGAATTAATGTAACCTCGAGAAGCACGAGTAGTTTTGTCTTTGATGAGGTTGACTTCGTCAACGATAGCAAAGTCTTTAAAGAAGTCGAGTAGTTGTGGTTCTGTCATGTGTTTCGGTACTTGACCTACGAATAACTTCACTCTCTCTGCATCTTCGCTCTCCTTCTGCAACTCCGCCATTACTGCAAACAACTCGAAACACGCACTGTCTCTCTCTCTCTCTAAAAAGTCTTCGATAACTGTGCGTGTCGATCTCTCTTTTCTCTCACTGGGAAACTACTCTTTTCAATTTTTCTGACTTTTTTTGTTTCTTCTTCTTCTGGGCAGGGTCTTCCGTTGATTTTGGCAAATTAGGGGATTTTTACATGGCAATTTTGGATCTTCACCATTTTTAAATTCTTATTCTTCAACGCTTCTTTTAATACCCTTGCTTTCTCCAGTTTATTACATTATTGCCACTCAACTCAAATTTGGCCCAATTGATAAGTTACTCTTTTCGTACCAAAATAAAATTGATGAATTGATTAAACCAACCTCTACAAAATATAACAGATCGTTTCTGTGTTATTTCAGAATTGCTCATGAATACAGAGAGTCATATATCTTTATTTATTTTGTAAAGACCCCTTGTAAATAATTTCCTCAAATAAATGTCACTTTCAGAAAAAAGCTTGTCCTAAAATAATTGTTCTGTAGGAATTCAAGACGAGAAATAGTATTTTTTTTCAATTATGCCCTTATATTAAAAAAACTGCTTCTTAATAGTGCTCAATTCTCAATAAACATCTAATAAATAAGCGTAAAATAGTAATTTATACATTATATTAATTGTTTTTTAATGGACGTGAAATGAGCTAAAACGACGCTTATTTTGGAACCGACGAAGTAATAATAGGGATTTTTTTGGACAAAACTATTGACAAATGACATTTTTGTTCAATTTCGCATAATTTAAAATTAGTTTCGACCCTTTTTCGTTTTTAAATTCATATTATCGAGTTCTTTAATACCCTTGGTTTCTCTACTTATTATACAATATGACCACCGAACTTCTTCAATTTTTTCGCTTCTTGGCGGGGGTTAATCAGGAAAACTAGAGATGGGCAAAATGGGATCTTCACAAATTTTTGAAATTTTATTTGTGAGGTCCATAGTACCGTTGGTTTCACTACTTTATTACAAGAATGGCACTGTAGTATTTGCTGCTACTTGGCATGGCTCATCATTTGACAGATGAGACGTCCTTGATGATTGTTTGTCATAACTTCGACAGAAAGACAGTAATTAAGAGATACTAGTTGTAATGAAGATCTGAAACAGCTTGCACTCTCATTTACGTAATTACCCTTTGTTTGTAAAAATGTCTGCTGTCTGGTCCCACGTTTCCAGTTGTTCTGTTTTTTTTTTTTTCCAGAGACGGATAATCCAATGAGATGGGTACTTTCACTATTTTGCATTTACCCTGTTTACCCTTGAATGTCAAGTCACCGAGAACAAGCCCTTCTCAATTTGTTTTTGGTAGGACAATTATATTAGTTGTTATGCTTTAAAGACACTAAGTGATGGATTTTAAAGATGAAGTGTGAATTGGGAAACAGAGAGAAACAAAATTAGAGGGAAATGAAATTTGAAAAACAATTTTTTCAAGTGAGGTTTCTCCCATATTGGTGGTGGAAAACAACATTTTGTATGTTTATATACAGAAGGATATCTTCTAGCTCATAAAGAGTTGAGAAGAGGGACTCCCCTCGTGCCATCGTCGCTCGGCTCGGCTTCGGACCAAATTTATTTTCATTTTAATTATTTTTTTAAGCAATTTATTTTGTTAGGATTCACCATAACCAACCATTTTAATTATTTAATTCCCTTTTTTTGATATTAATTCGCACAAAATTTAATTCTTTAAATTAATATTTGGAAATTTTTTTTTCAACTCTCATTTACGAATTTAAACATTCGTGACCAAATGAATAGTCACCTTCTTCCCGAACGGGTACATTCGCACCTGTTAGATGACTATAAATTTTCCAGAGGGTTCACCTCATTTCACACACTGCAATTTACGAAAATACTATCTGGAAATTCTTCTTCTTTATCCCCTCTTATGTGCATTGTTTTTAAAAGAGAAAAGTAAGTGTTGGGTGATTTCTGCCGTTTGTTGAGTTTGCTGAAGTTCTGCAATTTCGATTGCCAGTAAGTTTCGTTCTATCTTGAGAGGAATTAATCCAAACCTTGGGTAATTGTGAGGGATTAAATTCCTTATGGAAATACAATTTTCGTGGGCTCGAAACTAAACTTTTGTTTAACGTTTTCTGTTTTTATAACATATAGTTTGATTAACATCATTTACTTTTACACCACGTGTGAGAGTAGAATTGACCGGTTGGACCATGCAAGGATTATGGTGAGGTGGTAAGTGTTCGTTATTCTTAATCAGATGTCTTACCTTAGAACTGAGCGTCTTTAGTGAAGAGTAATTCACCTTTAAAGTTGGTCTTCTCAATACGAATTCAAATAAGTTGGGATCCAAAATAATTCCGAAAACCTGATTGGAAATCAAAAAAGGAATTGACCTGTAAGGGTTGTTAAGTTTGTGAACAAGTTCTTCTTGGATTAGAATGTAGGGATCAAATACGAGAATTAAATAATAATCAAATTATTTAGTGAATATATTTTTATTGATAAATATTTGGGTCATTGGACTAAAAATAATATTTGTTTGATTTTACATTAGATAAAACTATTTAACATTTTATTTTCATTTTTAACGTTAGTTTTCTTAAAAGACTTTGAGATAAGAGCTTTGGAGCAGAGCAAATGTATCATTTGTTGGTTATTGGGGGATTGTTATCCCGTATTGAGTGTGGTACAAAAATAATACCACAATTCAGGTATAAATAATTTCGAAATTGCGTATCCAAGGATGTGGTTAGTGATTAATAACGTGGGTTGAGAATTATGAAATCTCACGTTCAATTAAACACTGTGATTTTTTTTCCGTTTGTCTAAGTCTTGACGGACAGAGTTATCTGATACTGTGCATTATGGGAGGTAGCAGGCCTCCAAGTACCACATTTTATTACAATTTGGGGCAAGCAAAGCATGTTAGTGTTACGAGTCTCATGTGGAATCAACACATAGTGACAATTAGCATCAATCATCATACTCAATATCCTAAAGTCCTACGTACTTGTTTGTTTAATCGCGATATACATTACCCGACTTAATAATACCCCAAGAACGTGAAACATGTGCTTGGAAGTCAAGTTGATGTTATTTATGATTCGAAATAGACCTTTTTGTCTCGACGCCTTAACCTTAATCACTAAACCAACTCTCCACTTTTTGTTCATGTCCATTATGTTGGCCTTTTGTCATTATAAAGATAGGTTATATGAATTTTTATTTTTATTTTTTATTCCGCTCTATTGAGATCCAGTTTGCTCTAGATGTTTAAAGAATTCATCTTATCAAATTATTTCAACGTGAGTCGTTAATCTACTACAATCTGAGTCGTTAATCTACTACAATTGTCCTTACTTGAATTAGAAAGCGATTACACTTAACAAAGCTCACATTTGACATTGCTAAACTTACTAAAAACGACTAAATTGACTGCTTGGTAAATTAAGAAGGTTACAAATAACCGTTCAAAGAAAATGCAAAGACTAGAATTGTAGATAAGCCTGATGAAAGATAAGGACATATATCATGTCACCACTTCATCCTGGCCCCTCCCAATAATGCTCCACAGTTCACTCTATTCCCTCAAATCTCATAGGACTATGCTTAAATATTCTCAACAACTCTTTTCAATCAAGTAAACCAGAAGTGTACGTGATCCCTTCATGGAAAACATAAACAACTTATATTGCACTCTTTGCTCCTTTTTTATGTTTTAGTCTTCTCTTGAAATAACAAGGTAAGAGTAGAAAACAGCTTAAGAAACATCACCATCATCCATCTACTGATCCAGGATTTGTTACAAAATAGAGGCAAGAATAAATTCATTGATAAATTTATTGTTACATTTATAAGTAAAATTTTTGATACGACATGACCCCAGACCATGAGGCATGAGGACATCGAGAAGTGGAAGGGAAAACGTTTTATTCCTTCCACCTCAAAAGAATGGATGGTATATCAGTCACAAGTGTTGAGGAATCTACAGCCTATAGCAACCAAAATAAATAAAGGTTGTACAAATCCAAAAACGGTTTTTTTTTTTTTTTTTCTGTGTTGGATCTGGTTTTGGAGGAAAGTAGTATCTGAAAATAGATGGTAATGTAAACAAGAAAATGATGAAATGGCCAAAGATCAAATGGCCTTTAGTCCAGCCAGCCCACGAAGCTTCTCACACAGTACAAATGTAATCATGGTTTGTGGAGCCAATCTTGCAAATATTGCGAGGCCTCTGAAATTTTTCCAAATTCAAGAAACAAATAATTAATGAATTAACCAGTAACATTGTAAAGTCATACTGTCACCCTATGCAAGACTGCAGGAACTAAATAACTAACAGCTGAGTCAAGCATGTTTCGACTTACCCTTTATAAAGACCAGAAGGACCTTCACTGAGAAGTACCTGGAATCATAAGATTTCATGGAACATAAGTATAAGAGGACCCGAGTTTTATAGGAATATAATCACAAGCATTTCCCAAATTTTCCCAAATGTATTTCCTAACACCTACTGCTCTATATATCCCATATTTGCGTAAGCAGAAGCCCTAGTGATGGCTTTGCAGTAGCTCATTCCCGCTGAGGTGCCTTACTGTTCATTTCTTCCCTCTATTAAGTTTTTGTCAGTCTTTTGACAAAAATGATGAATGAGAGTTGAATTTAATTTTACCCTGAATGCGAAACTAAACACCTAGTAAAAAAAAAGCTTGACTATGTTAACAGGTACGATCTGTTAAAGTCTAAACAATGGAATAACTTGCTGAACACAATTGTAGATAGATAACCATAGGAAAGGGTAAAAACAAAGGTTGCAAAGTAAACAACCTGATATGCACAGTGCAATCCATTTCTATACATTCCTGCAACTCTTGATTCTCTCTGCAACATAAGACGGGTTTTAACCATGTCCATTGGCGCTGTCATAAGCGTGCTAACGGTCCCTGCTATGGTACTTGAGCTTCAAAATATGAGAAAGAAGAATTAGCATATTCTGGTGTGCAAATGTTGAAAAGTAGAAGTATTTGTTCTCTTAAAACAAAACGATGAAAACATTCTTGTAGCACCAGTTCAGACAGGTGGAATAGGAAATAATCTCCACAAACTATGCTATACACGTAGGAAGAGACTAAAAGCTTTTTGGGAAATAAAAGGGCTATCAAAACATAGTCAGCTTTTAGTTTTGATGCATTTCAACAACACTTCAAAGCTGGGAAAAGATTAGCAGTGTTCGTAGTGTAATTATCTAAGGATGCATGCTAGTATAATCCTTTAGATAGTTTTTAAGAATCAGTTACTTCCCAAATGTGTGGAAATTAAGGAAAAACTAAATGCAGGCCGACTCCTGGATGCTGCTATTTATACTTTCAGATTCTAACTTATAACCATTTTTTAGTCAAAATACTCAGTAGCCTTACATCTAGAAAAGAAGGTGAATTATTTCAACTCAATCATACAGTCTCCTATTCTCTGAAATAGCGAGCACACTGGAATATATTTACAGTGGTGGGAAGCGTGCATACATGAGATGAAGATGAAATCCTTCCTCCAGGGGAGTATATTTTATAAGTGCCTGCTTGGATTCATCATATGTGGCCAACTGAGATGCAGTCAAAGTGGCAGCTCTAGCCATAGCAGGCCCAACCCCCTTCCAAAGAGCTCTTACTCCCTCTTCTGAAGCAATTCTCCTCATTTCATGGATTGGTCCTACGCTTGATCTCGTGTTCATTTGCAGCCGTACCTGGAAACCAGCATAACAAATGAGGACCGTTCAGTGAAATCCATAAAGCCTTCAGAAGAGAGTACCTTCAAAACTTCCGCGGGATTGGTCAGTGCTGTGGCAACGGCCCCTGAGAATGCTCCAGATGCAATCTTCACCAAGATATTGGTGGACTCAAAAGCCAATTCACATAGATATTTTGATGGTTCATATAAGCCTAAACGGAGACCACCATAAAGAACTGACCTCGTCAATGCAGGCACCAGTCCCAGATACAAGGACCTCAGTCCTTCGCTTTCAACTACTTGAAGAGAAAGCCTCCCCTAACACCAATGCAATATGACAAATAACATAAGCTGCAAGTATTTACCCTAAATATCTTTCTAATCAATAGAAAAGGATATAATGCGAAAAAGCAAGAGCTTCTTCTCATACCATTCCGACCAATGGACCTCTCTGGCCAACAAGTTGCATCTGCAGTCTAACTTTCAGAACATCTGCACGCAAAAAGCAGAATCATGCATATTTATTTAGTAAAAGTCCGCCTTTCTCTGCAAGACAACATCAATTAGGTGGAGGGAGGGGGAATTAGGTTATGCACCCATTCCCTCCATATCCTTGGGCAGTTTTTGATCTTCCTGTTAGAATTATATAAAGGCTCCAGTACATGGACAACAATAATAAGATACTGTAGGACATTCATGTAGTTAGTTCTGAACAACTGAATGCTTAGTCCCCTTTCGTGCTCTTGAGTAGTTTAGTGATCATACAAAACTCAACAACAACAACATATCCAGTGAAATCCCACAAAGTGGGGTCGGGGGAGGGTAGAGTATATACCCCTACCTTGGGAGGTAGAGAGGCTGTTTCTAGTAGACCCTCGGCACAAGAACAAGCAGTTCAAAGCAGTACAAGTGAATATATAGAACTCATTAACCTTAAATAGTTATAGGAGAAAACTAAATGGTGATTGGCAATTCTTTTTTTCTTCTTTAAAGGTAACTACAGTAATGATAAACCACCGGAGTAAAATGCAGGACAGACAACTTAATACCCCAAAATCTCTTTTGAACACCCCCTTCTAGGTGGCGATATACTTTGCAACTCAGAAGTCACATCAACAGATGAGAATTTATCCATATTTACCCAAAAAAAAAAAACTGACATTATCTAGTCTTGTCTGATTGCAATAAAGGATTAATTTCTAATCATCTTCAACTAAATTGGCAAAGCAAAAACAAAGTGGTAGCTAATTCTCATTTTTTTTCACCATCAATAAGCAAAATATTCATCTAAAGTTGACAATTTTTTCACCATCAATAGAAGTGCTAAGCCAAACTTTCATCCAAAGTTTTCTCCTTTAAGCTAGCCCTTTACTTCTTAAGCTTAAAGCAACAAACTTTTCAAATTCAATAGAGGAGTATGAGGTAGAATCAATAGACAAGCATAAAAAGAGATACAATTAAGTAAAGAAAGAACCTAAAGGATGAGTGATTCCAGTTGCAGCAGCAACAGACATTCCACTTGTGCCAAAATGCGACACAACATCAGAGCCTGAAACACCCCATTTTCGTCTCTCCTTCATCTCCATGGATCCTGTCAAAGGTTAGAGCAAAACAAATAAAATAGTAAGTACATTAAAAGAACATAACTTTCCACATAACAAGGTAGAATAAATTACTCCCTCCGTCCCAATTTATGCGGCATGACTGGACACGGAGTTTAAAGAAAGAAACTTAATATTTGTTTAAATTGTTATACAAATATGACAATCTTTTTGGGACAGACTAAAATGGAAAGTGTGACACGTAAAAATCAAATTTTGATGGATAAGGCAACATATATAGAAATGTTCAATCAAGAACCTGAAGAGAGAGTATTTCCGGTTGCCGAGTCACCGGTCATTCTTGATTTTTCCGAAAATGGGTCTGTTTTTTTTTTTTTTTTTTTAAATGATTGAATTGAATTGAAAGATAAAAGAGCGCTTAGTGGAGATTATAACTGAATCTGGTAATGGTGCGCTTTCCAAGAAAGTATTCTCCCTTGGTTGGTTGGTATCCTAATGGGCTGCCTGTTTAGACCTTATTTTCCAATATTTTGAAAAATTAGATTCTCTCTAAAAATATGGGGAGAAAAGAGAAAAGATTCTCTCAAATAGAAATATTCTCTAAATTTTTTATTCGGAAATGGTCCAGACGTGCCCTTTTACTATATGAAATTGCACGGATATGCCCGTCATTAAAAGGTGGTCTCACATATGCTTTTAATGTTATTTTTTGGGTAACTCATGCCCTTGATTTAACGGAAACCAGACAAAAATATTGGAGGGCAGATTTGTGCAGTTTCGCATAGTATAGGGGCATATTTGATCCACTGAAATTCTTAAATATTATAGCAAAAAACAAAAATATGGCACAAAATATCATTGCATTCTAAAACATAAAAAACATTTGCAATTACAATCCATGCATCCACCATTATATTATATCTAAATTATACAACTAAAAGATCAAATGCAACTACAATCATCTTTTAAAGATTGTTTCACAAACAAGAGCACCATTTTCCCTTTTAAAAAGATTTATTTTACAAATGATAATATCATTTTTATTTTTCAATTTGTTGATGATCTAGATAGTTTTTTATGGATATTTTTCATCTTGATCCCAATATCTACACGATAATGCATGCAACAACTGCTGCACAAAACATAAAGATAAAAAAAAATTCATTACAGATCTGTCACCCAAAAAAAAAAAATCACAAGTCTGATGTAAGTCATTATAGATCACAAAAAAAAAATAAAAAAAATCACAAGTCATTACAGATCTACTAAATTTCTGTTATGTGTGAAATTCGCGAAAGGGCTAGACCACATTAAATTTTATGTAAGACGGTATAAATGCTTAAAATATAATATTCTCTCTATTATTGTTATCAAAGTTTTAGCACTGCGGGAGACGTTTTTCAGGTGTCATAATTCTAATGTAAGTTATTTTTCCTTGTGATTCTTTTTTTTTTTTTGTGGCAAATCTGTAATGAATTTTTTTTATGTTTATGTTTTGGCGGCAGTTGTTGCATGCATTATCGTGTAGATACTGGGATTGGGAAGACGAGAAATATCCAGGTCATCAACAAATTGAAAAATAAAAATGATATCATCATTAGTAAAACAAATCTTTTGAAAAGGGAAAATGGTGCTCTTGTTTGTGAAAACAATCTTTAAAAGATGGTTGTAGTTGCATTTAATCTTTTAGTTGTATAATTTAGATGTAATGTAATGGTGGATGCATGGATTGTAATTGCAAATGTTTTTTATGTTTTGGAATGCAATGATATTTTGTACCATATTTTTGTTTTTTGCCATAATATTTAAGAATTTCAGTAGGTCAAATATGCCCCTATACTATGCGAAATTGCACAAATCTGTCCTCTAATATTTTTGTCGTGTTTCCGTTAAATCAAGGGCATGAGTAACCCAAAAAGTAACGTTAAGGGCATATGTGAGACCACCTTTTAACGATGGGCATATCCGTCTAATTTCGTATAGTAAAAGGGCAGGTTTGGACCTTTTCCCTTTTTTTTATTTAATATAGGGGAATGCCTGATAAACTAAAGTATGATTTGGACCAAAAAAAAAAAAAAAACTAAAGTATGGTAAAACTTATCGAAAATACTTTTTTAGCTTTTTCCGTTTAGTCGTTAAAAATATTTTTTTAGTAATACAAGTTTCTTAAAAAAAAAATAATAAGAAAAATGACTTTCCAGGTACAAGCAGGGAAAATAAGTTACATAAGTGGTATTATATGCTCACTGTCTACCTCCAAACCCAGTCCCTCGTCGCCTTCGCCCCAACCCCCACCTTGCATCCCCATGCATCCTCCGCCTCCACACCCCCACCCCCACCCCCATGCCCATCTCCCAACCCATCCCCTCGTCCCCCTTCACCTCCACTTAATGGTGTTTGCCTAAATTGTATATAAATACTTTTGAAATAATATTTTCTGTTGACATACCAAACATTTAAAAATAAATTCAAGAAAATATTTTCCTCCATCAAATACACTTTGAATTTTTATATCAAACCAATAAATGTTGGATGTGTGTCTTTCGTACACACATTTCTTTCTCAACCATGTTAAATGATAGGAGCATTTATTTTCACCTTTATATTTATAATTAGTAAGATTAACTTGTTTGATTGTTGTCAAAGAGTTGAACAATGGTTTTTTCCTGTTGTCAAAGATCTGAACAATGAAAATAGATGACGAGTGCGTGATCAGGTCATGTAGGAACAATGTTGATGTAAATAAAAAATGCGAATAAATTTTCACCGTAACCACATGTTTGCTGAACTAAATCAATAGTATATTTTGATTTGCAATTGCTAGTTCTAGCTTTCTTCTCCCTCGTAAAATCATACTAGCTTTGGATAAACTAACTAAAATCAACTTGCACCTCTGTTATTGATTTGAATGCTTGATAGCTTAATGCTTTAATATTGGAAAGAAACATACATATAAACAAAATAACAAAAGCAAAACAAGGAGGAGGATAAAATTATTTTAACCATTGCACTATTTAACTTTTCCTCACTTCTTACAGAATGGTTTTGGTGAAACATTTTTTTTTTTCGTGACTTTTCTTTTAAGGGCTCCTTGAGTAAGTGCAACATAGTAATAAATATTCTTTTAGTTACATTTTTATTGGTCCTATTGAACGTGATAAACAAAAAGATGGTTCAATTATTACATGACATTTATGATGCAACTTACCATACAAGATCAAAAGCACTAGAGTGTATCATAAAAGAACTTGTGCAGGTTTAATACGTACATATATATTACATGTTGTCAATTGAATATATAAGATTGAAAAAAATTCTCTCTCTAATCTATTAATGCATTTTAATGCTGCATTTCAAGACACTTGGGAGTTATTTGACAACAGCTTCTGTTATTTCAACAATTGCTGCATAAAAGATGGACATAGATAAAATCACGTTTTAATATATAGGTTCATACAATGAATAGCATTACAAAGGCTAGTAATCACGTGGTCAAATCTTTTGGCCTACTGTTCAAAGAAAAGAATGGCTTGTGTTGATAATGTACTTTGAAATACTAGGGCGCCGTCAAATGACGAAACTTAATTAAATTTGAATCACAATATATGTGATGGCTCGGTATACACTTCCAATGATTATTTTTTCAGCTTGACTAATAGGAGTTTCATTGTTAAAAATTCTGGGTTAACCAAGTTGAAATGGGTGAAATCATTTTGCCCCTAAACCTTGAACAATAGTCATTCTCCCGCTCAATAACTACACATGAAAATGGCAACAAATTGATAGAAGAGAGAGATTAATTTGATTCCCCTTTGCCGAGGTCCTTTAATTTGATTCCCCTTTGTCGAGATCCTTCACCATATACTGTTCTTATTTGCGTAAGAAGAAAGATATGTATTGATCTCAGGCAAACAATGTGAGTAGTTTCACAGTTGATGACTCAATAATTATACATGAAAATGCCAGAAAAATCATTTAACGTTATCGCTCATCGATTAACCAAAGTCTGTTATATGAATCCACTGTAACTAACATGCTCTATTCAAGTGCAGACACCCAACACATTTCAGTATTCAGAAGAATTATATATTGTAGAGTCGTAGACAGATAGTGTTTTTACATTGGTTGTCAACCTATTACAACAACCAATTACAACCCAATAATTGCATGTAATTACAAAAGAAGTTATAGCATTTTGAAGAAAAAGAGAGCTAATATTATGGGGTAAAATTAGTGTGTTGACTTGTCATGTCTAGATTCCGATGGATAAGTGTTTGAGTCAAAATTTGTGTTTTACCCAAATAATTGAATTTGTGCTGAGGTTAACCACAGTTGGTAGTAATTTGACACAAATGTAAGAGTTAACACAAGCAAGTTATTAACTATCTATAAAAAGTAAGTAAATAAAAAGAAGAAGTAAACTTATGCCAATTGTGATGAACAATAATAATGAATTTCCTCCTCTCCAAGCACAAGCAAGAACTTAATGATCAGAGAATAATGATGGTCAGAATAAGTAAAAACAATAATCAGTAGAAGTCTATTTTTTAGTCAGAATTGGATGCCTTCATACAAAAAGGAAAGTCCTATTTATAGGTATCTGGTGCTCTTTTCGTTGTGTATCTGTAACGACAATCATTAATTGCTGAATTGATGATTGTCATTTAATTCCTTGATTCTGGCTGTTTGTAACCGTTTTGTCGTTACTGCACTAACTCCATTTAATGTGTAGTAACGAGGGTCTTGTACGTTGTTTCCGTTGATGTTCTTTTCGTTGACCCAATTTATGGTATCAGTTGCCTCGCCGTAAATGCCATGCTCGGCATTACCATCTGAGTTCCATACGTCATTTGTATAAGTTGACACGTGTCGACTACATGTTGGTCCACGCGTCAGGTGCATTTTTTTACCCATACAATAAGCAAAGTAACTCAAAACTTCAATAAATTCCTTTAAATGTCTCAGATACCAATTTTGTTCCAAACACCCTCCAGTACATGTATCCTAAAATGATCTAAAAGTAGGCACAATACCTTAAGGTGATGAAAGGAGTAACCACAATCGATATAAACCACTTTTGATGCCTTTACATAGTTTGTAACTCAAATAACAAAGTGTTACTGAAACATAGGAAAAATAGAGAAACAAACGCACTCCTACGACATATGTTCAGGTGAAAAACTTGGATGTTTGTTCAGATTGTGACAACCAGAAGAAAAGAACTCCAATGCATACACATTTCAGCTCAGTTGCATACCCTGAAGCTTTAAAGTAAGTCACAGGTCATTATAAACTCATGCAGCGGCCAATTTGGCTATGGAGTGTAATCCCTAGCGATGGCACATTGTGAATCTCAAGCATATGCCCTATGCTACATCTTAACATAATGACCCTACTACACATGAATAAACGTCAGATTGCATGAAATAAATCAACAGCATCAAGTTTCTCCTTTATGTCACAAACAACAAATTCAAGAAACAACACCAAAGGGAAGGTGTCAGGATTCAGGATTATGTTTCTCCCCTTGTACAGGAAGAAAATGGGAAATACAGTCGTTTAATCTTTTTAATCCAGAACCTGTCAGAGGAGATATGTAGAAATCACCTTGTCTTTGCCATCAGCACATCTGAGAAATGCAAGTTCCTTGTTGATGAACTTGACCTGTAGCTTACAGTTTCATAAGCATAACTTTAATAGAGCCATTGAAGATAAATGGATGCAGATGGCAGCGGTTCAACGACGAGGTGCAGATGGTTCCCCAAAGGAATAGCGAGATGAGACTGAAGGTGGGTATCTAGGCTCATCCCTAACATGGTGATATTTCAAGCTGTAGTCTGGTGGTAATTGAGGAGCATACGGTGGATACGCTCTTTCATTTTCAGTGTGGAATCTTCCCGTTGGTAGATATAGTCTTTCATCTTCAGTGTGGAATCTTCCCGTTGGTGGATATGCTCTTTCATTTTCAGTGTGGAATCTTCCCATTGGTGGATATGCTCTTTCATTTTCAGTGTGGTATCTTTCCGCATGACCTCTGATGCCAATTGCAGAATAGGGATCACTTGCAAAAGACTCTCTGCCTGTTGAAGAGTACGACTCTACAGGTGGTAACACCGTCCTAGGCAGAGAGAGATATCGGTTTACAATTGAGGCAGTACTCTCATCATAAGGATCATATGTATCCTTAACATGATTTAGTAAACCATGATTGGTAGGTGTGGCTGAAATTCCTGTAGCACTACTTTCCACAGCAGGTATTTCACTGCGAGCCTTGAGGCCATAAGTTCGATACTCCCTTTCGCTTGGATATAAAGGTTCAGTGTGTAGAGTCTCTTTTCGTGCTAAAGCTGCATCACTACCAACACTGGTAGGAGTTCTTCGGAGATGTTCCCTTCCTTGTTCAGATTCATAATGATCCAATCTGCGGTCAACTACTATAGAAGCAGTGGGCTGCAGATGCTTTGCTGATTGAAGACCATAGCTTCTATATTCTTTCTCAGTGAGGAAACGAGGTTCACTGTCAACCTCTCTAGGCATGATAAGGTGGCCTGCATGCTGCTGCCTTTCCCTTTCATGACCATATGATGAAAAATTCTCAGCTGCTTTGCTTCTACTGTATTGCATTCCATATGCATGCTCCCTGGAAGGTTCCTTGCTAGGCAAAGGTGCTGCTGATGGGGGCCGAGTAACTGGCTCAGACCCAGAATGTTTGGAAGTTGGATGTAGCTGTGGTGCAGGCCTAAACAGCTTGTTCAACTGCTGTACCTGCTCAAAGGTGAAAACAGAGCCACAATTGACATCAAATGCTAGGTAAATAACACACGTTCTCCAAGTAGAAAGAACTTATCAATGAGGGAGGTGTGTTGTTACCTGCTTAAATGTCAACTCGGTCTTGAACTTGTGAGTCCTTTCATCATAATTGTCTTTAATTGCTCTTTTGAACAAATTCTCAGGCAATGGAATGCAATCCTTGTCTATCTTGAAGCGAACCTGTTGGAATGACCGGTCATCAATAAATGCGCCTTAAGAACTGTGGGACAAAATGAAATAATAAGAATTTGACACTAAAAATAAAAAAGCACATGTGACCTGGGCTGGAAAGTTCCCACCAAATGCCGCTGGTTCAAGTTTCATTCCACCAGCAGATGTTGCCTCGTAAATGCCATACATGAGCTTAAGATCAAAATCAAAGAGAAAAAGCTTGAGACCGGGTTTGATCCCCATAATAATGTCTTTCTTCATAGCTGAGACACCCATCACATGATATCTAAAACAATCGTCTTTGGTCTTTGCATTGCACATGAAAATCACTCCACCAACACCCTTTTCAGCTTTTCCGTCCTTCTCCACATCTACACTCATTTCACTTGTACTTCCCTTTCCTTTGTTTCCACTGCTTATGTTTTGGGTCTTCCTAGCATCTTTTTTATCAAAATTATTTCTTTGGTTGCCATCTTTAACATTCTTCTCCTTGTTTCTGGATTGAGATTGTGGAGGGGCCTCAGCTTCCTTCAAAGCATCTTTTTTATCAAAATTACTTCTTTGGTTGCCATCTTTTACAATCTTCTTCTTGTCTCTGGATAGAGATTGTGGAGTGGCCTCAGCTTCTTTCCTTTGTGCGGAGTTTAAGTTGGAGGACTTTTTTGCAAGTTTACCTTTAGCCTTTAGTTCCTTCGGGGTTTTATTGTCTTGAGGTACATTTACAGAACTAGATGCAGCCGCATTATTGATCTTTTTCTTGTTTTTCTTGGAAGCCATACTCGTTCCTGCTAGTGATTTCACTACAAAAAGAAAAACTGTAAGCATGAAAGACAAATTCCTGAAGAAAAGATTTCACAATAACCAAGCATTTTTGCTAGTTACAAGTTAGAGACTGTTGGGATAGAGTGACAGACATAGTTGGTCATCTATGTTGCTCGGACTCTCCTAAAATGTTGCCGCACTCATGTCGGATCCTCTAAAAATGCACTATTTTTGGAAGATCCGACATGCACCCGTTGGTATTTTTGAAGAGTCCGAGCAACATAGTTGATCTTACAATTTCTATAAAAAAAGAGTAAGTCTATTATGAAAAACATTCAGGCATACAAGGACCTGAATGCTTCTGAATTTACTGATGTAGATGCTTCAATTCAGCATTCCACAATCATTACTTCATTAGAATCTACCTGCAAATGACCTTCATATAATTTCACATAATCGGGTCTTTTAAGTTGACTCTTGCAGGATTTTGACAAAAAAAAAAAAAAACTGTAGAATCCTGCAGGATTGTGGACTCTCTTTCTCTCATGGAATAACAATGGTGTCCGTCCAACTTCCGCACACCTCAACATTTCTACTAGGTGCACCGCATCATCAAGTAGTACAGGTCACGAGTAACTTGCCCACTAAAGTTAAAGAGATGGGAGAAAATCAATGGCCTCTACTCGAATCTGAATCCTAGTCTGCATTTTATTATAACTCATCAACCGATACGCCACACCTTGGGTGCAAAATAGTGTAGCCTCTTAACTACCTGTAATAAAATCACCAAGTTCACAAAACATAACTACCCTACTCTTTCAAATGGATACGGAAACAACCAGCTGTCAACAGGCTATCTCATGATACTTTTGGTATTTCTCTTTTATTCTCCTAAGTCCTAACAAGCAGTTCTCAGTTAAATGTATATATGCTTATGATTAACTGTGCATTTATGCAATTTATTAACTAAACTGCACATATCTGCAGTCACTCTTCCAAAGGAATAATAAAGTAAGGACCGTTTGGTTTAAGGAAATTTAATCTCCACACAAATCCAGCATTAATTTATGAGGAAGATCCACTGCAGAAAAAAGTCATCAAAACAAAATATGGCATGCATAATCAGTGGAAAACAAAAGTCCCTTAGTTTTCTCATTGTCACTCTGATTGGATAGGTATTCAGACATTCAGAGATGATTTTGTACGAAAAAAGTGATTCAAATTGGGTGATGGAAGAAAGATTTGCTTTTGGAATCAATCGTATTACTACTATTGTTTCTTTTACTTTGGTTATCTGTAATATTTCCGCTGTCAATATTTTTCTTTTCTTTGATATTTTCATCATAGCTTCTTTCTTGTATTTTCTCAAACCTGTTGCGTAAAACGTTTTTCTTGAGCCGAGGGTCTATCGGAAACAGTCTCTCTACCCCACAAAGGTAGGGGTAGGGTATGCATACACCCCACCCTCAGGGGCGGAGCTACATTGGAGGAAGAGTGGTCAGTTGAACACCCTTCACGGGGAAATTATACCGTATATATAGGTTAAAAATTATACCTTATATACAGGTTAAAAATTGTGTAAAACGGATATATTGTACGATTGGAACACCCATGGCCGAACTGAGAGGCGCAGCCCAGTGGCAAAGGGTGTTCAAAGTATCCTGAGAGTCTCGTGTTCGATTCCCCTATGCAGCGTTTTACCTCTACTTTTTAGAGAAGAAAAACAAGCTGGACCAAATTTACGTAAAATACTCTCGTTTATCTGTTACACGAGAACTTACATTTATTGCTTTAGCCAGTAGGTTCGTATCTCCCTAAGCAATAACAAATAAATAAAACTTATTTTTTAAACAAACCATACCAAACGTCTTTGACATTTTCTTCCTAATTAAAATAGGGATAATATCTAGAATCAATATTATAAGAATATTTCAAAAGATAAAACCTCATATTTTGGGTTAAGTTCTTACTTTAGTTTTGAATTAACAATTGTTACTTTTGTTACAGATATATCTGAATTATCTTATCACTTGTAAAATTTCGTTTGTTAAGTTTTTAACTTTAGTTTTGATTTATACATTTAAGTTTTATTACAAGTATCTTTATGATTTGTCAAATATCTTGTAGTCTTAGAACAAATTGTGCACCCACTCAATTTTCGCGCACATATTCATTGATTTTTTTTTTAATTTTTTTTAATTTCTTCAAAGATTGAACACCCTTGACGAAATTCCTGGCTCTGCCCTTGGCCATCGGGATCACTCTGGGTATGTTGTTGTTGTACCCCACTTCAAGTTGAATTTCCTTGTTCTCTTTACTCTAGCTACCAAACAGAGCTCAACTGTAGCATAAAACTTCTCAATACATGGCTACAATCTTGTTCTTATAAGGAACTGCAATGAGAGGGAATTGGATCGAGTATACTCTTTGCTTCAACAGCTTAGCGCCTACTCTACAAGTTCAGATTGAGACAAACTAGAAAGGACAAATTATAGTACTAACTTAAGTAAGCACTTATATTTATGATAAACTAGTATTAGTACCCGCGCAATGCGCAGAGGGTATTAATTATTTTTACACTGAAATGTTTCTCATATAATAATTCTTATTCGTTTATATTCTACAGTGAAATTTTTATTTATATATTCTTTTATTCCTTAGTGTTATTGCCTTATATATATTAGTCAGCATTGTCATTTTGACCCGCAAGGGTGGCTCAGTTGGTTGAGCATGGGGCTTCCATAAGGAGGTCTCAGGTTCAAAACCTCCGGCCTACAACAGCAAGGAATTTGTCTTCTGGGTCGAGCTTGTCGCACGGGATTTGCCTAGTGCAGGTTTGCTCTTCTGTGTGGTTTGTGGGCTATTGCACAGGAGCGGGGTTTACCCTGTTCGCACCCAAAGGGTAACGGCTGCGGGTTCCCTTGTCAGGATTGTCATTTGACTTATGTTATTATTCGGTATTTGTTTTAAGTTTTCTTTGAAGATGAGATAGAACAAAAATAAATTTTTTAATTATTATTATTATTATTAGTAGTAGTAGTTATTTTAAAAGGGATAAGATAAAAGATGGTCATGTTCTTGCTTGAATTTGTTAGGATACAAAGTTTTGAGCTTTTGGGTATTTTCTTTTCCTAATAGATCTCTTGGAAAGCCAACAAAGATGTTTTTTTTTCAATTTTTTTTTAATACAATTACTAGTATACTTACTAACGAATTAGTAAAAATTAAGTACTATTAGCTATGACAAATCAGAATTGAAGCTTTTTTATGCAAAAAAGAGCTGTTATGTTAGAAATTAAAACAGATATAACATAATTTGGATAAGGAATAATGGAATTAGGGTTTAAGTGGCTTACCAGTAAAGTTCACCGGAGAAACAGTGAGGATCGCAAAATTGAATTGGCAGAGACCAAATTGAAATTTAGCGTTTTTGGGAAGGGAAAGTGGTGGGGTTTTTTTGGGCCCAAGTCAGTCGGGTTAGAAACCGAATTTGGAATCCAGCATGGATAGAGGTTAAATCCTTCCTCTTTGAGACAAAATATTTTATTACGGAAAAAACTATGGGTAAGTATTTTACCAAGATGTATACTTCCTCCGTTTAACTTTTTCTTTTTTCTTTTTTCATAACCGTGTCTGGTCTGTTTTCGCGCTCCTCGACTAATTTCAAGTCATACCAACCCCACTTCATTGATCACTAGATCATATTCTTGGGGTGCTTGTATGTTTTGCTTCTCAAGAGTTAATTTGACCAATCTTTG
The DNA here is from genome assembly GCF_029784015.1 of Lycium ferocissimum. Classification (NCBI taxonomy): domain Eukaryota; kingdom Viridiplantae; phylum Streptophyta; class Magnoliopsida; order Solanales; family Solanaceae; genus Lycium; species Lycium ferocissimum. Next base: position 12,987,643 of record NC_081342.1, on the reverse strand, counting down.
AAATTAAATTGAATTAGATTAATTTAAAATTAAAATTTATATAGTCGAGAACTATACAAAAATGTTATAAGTTGCAATTTTACTCATATTAATATGATGAAAAAATTACATCTTAAAGTATTAGTTAAAGTTCATATATCTTAAAATATTAATTTCAACGTCATAACTCTTCTAATAGTATCATTATATCGTACTTAATATTTGTTCTCAACTTCCATTGTAATCTGAAAAATGTAAACATTTTGCTTGTTATATGAATGCCTGAATTAGTTATTGTGTACCCAACTATTGTTGATCAACTAAATGAGTCTATATTCATAAGATACCTACTGATCCAATTAAACATGTCCAGAATATGTAGAAGCTCAATTTGTGTTGAAAAAAAAAAAAAATTGCTCAATTTGTGCAAACACAGCATGAGTCAGGTAATAATTTTATAACTTTTGTCGCTTTTACACAGAAGGGCATTTGGTCTAGTGGTATGATTCTCGCTTAGGGTGCGAGAGGTCCCGAGTTCAATTCTCGGAATGCCCCACTTTTTGTTGCTCCTTTGCATGGTTCTCTCACCTATTCACAATAGGGCCAAAAACATAAGCAAAGCATGAATTTATATATCTCTTTTCTTTTCAAAGGTTCGTTTCCTTTCGTGGTTGCTAATAACTTCTTTTTAGCTTAACAACAGAACCCTGAAATAAGTATTCATAACATTTCACAGAATTCCATATGGATTTGGTTCAATACTACCACCCCAATATTGATTCAGTGAATATCTATTTCATTCAACCAATTAAAATGAGAAAATTGAGGCATGTAACGTTATTGAAGTCTGATTTTATTTTTAAAATGCTTACGTAAATATTCAGGAGTATTTAAAGTTTGAGTTTGTTGATGACATCTTCACTATTATATCAGGTTATTTTATTTTAAGTTAGGAAAAAAAAATGTTTTGGGGCGTTCCGAGAATCGAACTCGGGACCTCTCGCACCCAAAGCGAGAATCATACCACTAGACCAAACGCCCTCGGTGTGTGCTTAGCATTCATTGTATCTTAATTGTTCAGTGTGTCTGAAAAAGATTGTCCCCTTTCCAGTTTTAGAAACTATTTAATCTTTAGGATCTCCATTTTATCCTTTATATGATTTGTTGGGTGCCAAACATTTAATCCTTTAAAATAAAAAGATATGTGAAACTCTTGTTACTAGTGTTTTTTTTCTTTTTCTTTTTTTGTTGGTCATGAGTAGTTGAGTAGTTGTTAAAAGAATACTTTTGATATTGCATATATTTCACTTATATATCAAAAACCTGCTTTGAATTTTTAAACTTCGTGTTCAGTCAAATAAAGTCACAGAGAATGATGTGAACGGATTAGAGTATAATTATCTTCTTACCACGGATCAGAGTATAATTATCTTCTTACCTTAGACTTTTGTACAACATGAATATTTTTCACCTTCTTTTCTACAGAAAAACAGTTTTTTCTAATGAAAAGGTTATTACTACTATATCTATAATAATTTTATATTTTACCTTAATAAATTAATGAAAAGGTTAGATGATTGTAGTATAATTAAAAGGTGAGAAGATTTTAGTAGAGTTATGAATTTGTATCCTAACAGAAATTAAAGACAAGAAAACAGAAAAGAAATGCGTGGACGAGGAGGAGACCTAAAGATAAAAGAGTAATCTTTATATAATGCGTAGGAGGACATGACTCTTTTTTTCTCCTACAAAACTTCATATGAAATCCAGGTTTCAAACTTTCGTTGAAAGTTTCTCATTGAGGCACAAAGCTCTTTAATGTCTGTGTAACCTAAAATGGAAGAAGACGAGTAAGTATTCTTGATCTCATATCATTCTGGTTCCTTCTTATTTTCTTGTTTTCCTGTTGAATATTTATTTCTTACTTCTGTTTATAATGTAATTGTTGGATTAGTAGACATCCTTATTTTCTTGTTGTATTGATTTTTATTGTTGGGACAAATTTGTTTCTTGTTTCTCATCCCTTACATAGTTACAATTTGTTATGTATTTCTGATTCTCAGGGGCGGAGCTAGTCCTTCGGGCGTGGGTTCGGCCGAATCCAGTAGCTTTTTTTCGTATAGTATATTTGTATTAAATTTTTTTACCAAATATGTACAAATCATTAATTAAGAACCCATTAACTTTAAAGAATTAGAACCTCGAACCCACAAGCTTCGAATCCTGGCTCCGCCCTCTACTGATTCTATTTACCCTATAGTTACTTATTTGTGTTTGTATCGATCTAGTTTCGGTAGAGCTAAATATATATAGGTTAATTCTACCTGCAAGGCGGCTGTAAGAGCTAGGTCGGTATTAAATTTTTTATCTTATTATTATTATTATTATTATTATTATTATTATTATGTAAAAATAATTATTATGATAAAGACTGATATATTTTTTTGTTATTTGATTAAGGTTATTTTATACCAATAAGTTCATAAATTATGATAATTTTTTACACTCATTAGTTACTATATTTGCTTCACCCTTCAATTTTAAGTTTATCCTTTTTTATATAGGAGTTAAGTTATATATATCGACAATATAACGAACTTTTTAACAATCTTCTTATTGATTGCATGAGCACAAACATATTCATGCCGGGTTCTTTTTAGTTATTTACAATTTATTTTTAGTTGTGTTTGTATCGATCTAGTTTCATAGGAGAGCTAAATATATGATTTCTCTTTTTTTTTTGATTTTCAAAACTTTCACTTGGAGTTCATCCTTTTTTTTTTTTTTTTTTTAAAATTCACTATTTTTTAGTCCAAAATGATTAATTTGTTGTTTAGAAAATAATTTTATTGTTAGTGGACAAATTTTATAAAATAAATTTAAAGGCCTTTCAATATAAACTTGCATTAGGCAACTCCATTGTATATTATCATCTAAATAAAAATATTTAAATAGGAAGGGACTACTTGGCTTCCAAATCCCTAGGAGGACTAGACCTTGCCTCCCAAGTCATAGTATATAGATTGAAACTAAGTGTAATCCGTCCAAAGGGATGTGATAGGATCATTAGTGAAATATATGAATTGCTAATCACTTGTTATGAATATATGACTTGCTAATCACTTTTTATAAGAGATAATATTTCAGATAGTCACTCAACTATACGTGTTTCACTCAGAAAGTCACTTAATTTTGTTTTCTCATCAGTACGTCACTCAACTATACGTGTTTCACTCAAAAAGTCACTCAATTTTATTTTCTAATCCGAAAGTCGCTCAACTTATTTAAGTGATTTTTTAATTATATTTTGCTGATTTTATTTAAAGCCAAAATTGTAGTAAGAAATAAGCAAATATCCATTTTATTGACCCGATCCACTAAAAATATATATAGACCAAGACCTTTTATTTTATTCCCTCCTAATTTCTCTCGTGACCAAGACTCTTTCTCCTCTTTCTCTGCGTTTTTTCCCCTCATTATGCTCTTTATATTTTAATTTGTAGGTACATATTTGATGCAAGAGACAAAGCAATTATAGCTTTATTGGAAATGATAAAGAATATGCTTATGAAGAGGTTGTATAAGAAGGACGAATGGATTAACAGGTACCAAGGTCTCATCTGTCCAAAAATTGAAGAAGGGAAAAAAAGAAACTGAACTAAATAAGACTTGAGGCAGCATTGTTTAGACCTAGTTTTTCTGGTGGACCAAGATACGAGAAATTAGGAAGGAATAATGGTAAAATAAAAGGTTTTGGTCAATATGTTTCTAATGGGTCGGATCAAGTGAGGGGTCAATAAATGGTTAGAATGAATATTTATTTATTTCTTACAATCTTTAATTAAAAATCAGCAAAATGTAATTAAAAAATCACTTGAATGGATTGAGTGACTTTGTAGTTAGAAAATAGTTGAGGTTAAAACAAAGTTGAATGACTTTTCTAGTAAACACTCATAGTTGAGTGATCACATGAGATATTATCTCCTTGTTATAACTATATGAATTGCTAATAACTTGTTATCTCTCCTCGTCAATAAATTATTATTTTCTTATGTTTATTTTTTGCAATTAGACACAATTCGAACCATCCAGTCCTAAACAACGTGAACATATTTACCATCCGATTTACCATAGCATCTTCTAGTTTGTTATCAAAGATACGTAATTCCTATAGTACAAATTCATCAAACAAGTTTATTTTGTCCTATTCACATCTTTTGCTTCGGTACCAAGTATCATTGACAAATTGTTCAAATATATTTAGAAGTGAAAAAATGTTTTGATTGATTTGACATCTTCAATTTTTCAGGCTCAAAAGCAATTGTTTTAGCGAGCTTACACTTAGCCAACTTTGGTAATATAGAGTTTAAGTTATACATATACTGAAGTGTAACATATTTATTTACACAGTCCGATACAATTTAACGATCACAGTATATTAGTACTCTATTTTTTCAGGCTATCGTATTATATTTGACATTTAGAGTTACCTAATGCTGGACGTCAACTTTATAATTTGTTACACTGACAGAACATAACTCTTGCACGAGCTCTAGTTTACTGCAATGATATTTCCTTGTATAGATTCTCATAGTCATCTTGTGTTAATTCATGGTTGTGAAGGTATATTGGAACAAGGGTTTCATCAAGAGCATGGTGTGATCTGCCTCCAGAGCTTCTAAGGGAAATAGCAAACAGCTTAGGACTATTTGATCTTCTTGCTTTTCGCGGAGTTTGCAAAGATTGGCGCTCTGCTTCTTTCACAGCGTCCGCCCCCATTGAATCAGCTCGTGACACAAAGCCATGTTTCCTACTTCACAATGACCGTGATGAGAAAACCATCCTCTTTAACCCGACCACCAACAAAAATTACAATATCAATATCCCCGAATTGAAAGAAGCAACTTGCCTTGCATCAACCCAAGGTTGGTTACTTGTATCCCAAAAAGGTCACATTTTCTTCTTCTGCCCTTTCTCTCGCGAGAAAATTGTCCTCCCACCGCTTCAAGAATCAGAAATTTCTCCCGGGGCTGCTGTGTTTACTTCTCCTCCTTCGTCAGTTGACTGTGTTACGGCTATCATTTATAAGAAAAATGATCATGTCTTGGAACTAAACATGCTAGAACGCGGAGTTAGCTCGTGGATGAAGTATGAATGTGATCTCAAACTCAAACAGAGGAATTTTGGTGTTGTTAAAGGTGCTACTTCTCATGATGGTTGTTTCTATATCATGGATGATAAGAACGAGCTATTGACATTCAATTGGAAGATAAAAGTTTTGAGATTTACAGGATAGTTAATGCAAGTAAGGATCCAAATGTGGTAAGCCTGCCCTTTAGGATAAAGGACACGTGTTTCAGTAGTAGTGATTTGAAAAAGCAGATGAAACTTGGAGATGATGTTACTATTTCTACTTGTGCTTCCTCTTACTTTGGAAGTGATTCTGAAATTGTCATCAAGAATGAAAACATTGAGGCCATGGAAGGATCTGAAGCTCAACATTTCAAAGGAATTTGGATTCAGCCTAGATTCTTTCAACTCCCTCCAAATTATAGCTGGTCTCTTTGAGGTTTTGCTCTAATATTAAATCAATTTCCATCTCTTCACTTCGTTTATTCAAAACCAGTACAACTATACAAGTTGTTGGAATGTAGTGGATTGATAACAGTACTGGGACAGTTTACTTTGATTATTTAGATATAACACATAAATTTTCATGTCTATGCTGATCGCAGAACTAGAAAATTCAATTTCTACAATTGACCGCATGTTTGATTAAGGGTATGCAAAACCTCTTGAGGTTTTCTCTGTGAAAAATGGTTTTCTTTGGTATTCATTATACATCAAAGTATACTATGTGAGTTCATATTGGACATCAAGATCCATTATATATAGACCTTTTATATGAGATGGACTCCTTTGATCAGTGAAAGTGGTGATTATTCACGATCAGCTCTAATCATCTTCAAAATGTCTTAAGCAAACAGACAATTTGATATGAAGAGAATTATACTCATATTTGGTAGGCTTTTTGGTAACATAAGAGAAGATTTTTCTTAGGCACATCGGGTCTATTCTCTAAAACTTACTCAAAATGTGACGATATGATCCTAGACCAATATAAGGAGACAACGGTCCATTTTCCTCAATTACTATTTTGAATAACATTAAGTTCTTTATCCGGCAATATTACTATGGAAGACTACCGACCAGATATAATTTAAATCCAACAGGTATAAGCATTAATGTTTATTTCCCATTTGCACTCTAAGGAAAGTGACTATCCAAAATAATTTCATAGATTGTAAAGAACTTTCGAAAGAATTTTGAGGGTCAACACTCAACATACAACACTTTCCCATGCTTCATAATAATCATCGAAAAAATACACTATATATATACATGGTCAAGTTTACGTTTTATGTATATATAGTAGATGTTGAACCCTTGACTTCTTCATATATTTACTTTTTATATTTTGAATCCCCTTAGTCAAAATCCTGGATCCGCTGCTGACCTGCATAATAATCTTCATGTTCAGTGATAACCATGCGCTCCTTAGAATATAAATTCTCCATTAGCTCCAATTTTAATTAAACTTGCTTCCCAACGTTCAGTTCATATAAAATGGCATCCTCCAGTAGCTGGTAATTTCAAGCTAAACATGAATGGTGGCCTAGGAGGGATTATCAGGAGTGCCACAGGACATTGGGTTATAGATTTTACAAGAAGCATGCACGTATATAACCATACACATGGAGCTGCTGGTAGTCCAACAAGGGTCACATCTAGCATATGAACAAAACCTTATCCCCCTTGAAGTGGAAGCTAACTCCACGGATTTCATCCACCTCTTGGAAAATGATTGTCCCACCTATATCTACTAACATTATTTATGATTGCGGGTTCTTATTGATCAGAAAGTTGGGGAATTCAGTGATCCAACACTATTACCGTGATTGCAACAAAATGGCGCATGTTTTGGCAAAACCAGAAACCCAGGAAGCTAGACCTACAATCTATCTCCTTTTTGCAACTCCTCTGAACACTGTCATGGCAACCTTTGTGTTCTTAGCAATGATGGGGTCCAGCCCCATATTGTTGAAATCTCATGTGCCAATTTACTTGGCTGATTTCTTTTGCCTTGGAGCCAAAGTTTGGCAAGATGTGGAGGAGAATTATTTTCCTCCTGTAGCATTCTTGGAGGCCACTCTTTGCTCTTCTATAAATGGAGAATGTTTCTCTTCATCTCAATCACACCACCAAAGAGAGAAAGAAGAATGAGGCATTCACAGATAGGAAAATAGTCTGTGAGGAAAAATAGAGAGTGTGAGCGATATTGTAGTGAGGTGGAAAATCTTAAAAGAGGGTAATTTCTTTTGAGCGTGTAGTGGTCTTTGGAGTATTTTACTCAGACCTACAAAGTGTAAAATCCTTGCTATAGTCATATCAGTTGCTCCTCTTCGCCTGTGGTTTTCCCTTTTGGGTTTCCACGTAAAAAATCTTGGTGTCATTATCGCTCTTTTTTATTCTTGTTGATTAACCATATCACGATGCTACATTATTATTCCGCTGTAAATATCGTGAATATTATTTTTGTGGCGGGTTTATTCCCAACAATTAGTATCGGAGTACGGGTTACGCTTTCATTCGTAAATATTTTTTGCGCGATGGCCGTACTATATCAGTGAAAAAAATGTTGGAGTAAAGTACGAGGTAGCAAAATTCAACGGTGATGCGGTTTCTCGGCATGGCGGGGAAGGATGAGGGATGCTATCCAAGCAAGGATTGCCTGAGCACTAGTGGAAAAATCAAAAAGCTCGAATCCGCTATGTTGAGGATTGGGAAGAAATGGATGACAAGGTAGCTAGTGCGATCGGGTTGCTGACTTAATGATGTGGTCAATAACATCATCGACGAAGAAAGTGCATGTGGTATCTGGACAAGGTTGGAAAACCTGTACATGTCCAAGACCCTAACAAATAAATTGTACCTAAAGAAGCAGTTGTATGCCCTACATATGGGTGAAGGTACAAATTTTTTGTCACACTTAAATGTGCTTAATGGACTAATCACGCAACTGGCCAACCTCGGAGTAAAGATCGAGGAGGAAGATAAAGCCGTCATGCTCTTGAACTCGTTGCCATCTCTTACGATAATTTGGCAATAACCATCTTGCATAGTAAGGACTCGGAGGTGAAGGATGTCCACGTACTCTTCTTACCTTTCAATGAGAAGATGAAGAAGCACGAAAATCACGGACGAGGCCAATCATCAGAGGAAAGTAGAGGTAGGAGCTGCCAAGGGGTTAGAAAAGCCGAGTACCACAATTGCGATCAACCAGGTCCATACAAAGAGATTGTCCAAATCTAAAAGGGGCAAAGGTGAAACGTGTAAGGAAAGATAATACGATAACACGAGCGCGATCGTGAAAACAACGACAATCTTTTTCTCTTCATAAACGAGGAAGAGGAATGCATGCGAACACGAGGTTCGAGTCGGAATGGGTGGTTGACACGACGGCATCTTACCATGCCACACCGGTAAAGAGACCTTTTACGCAAATATCTGGTAGGAGATTTGGTAGCTGTGAAAATGGGTAACACGCGATTATTCAAAGATTGCGAGGATCGGAGACATTTGTATCAAGACAAATGTCGATTGCATATTGATTACGAAGGATGTGCGCCCCGTATGTACGATTTGAGTTGAACTTGATCAGAATTGCTGGACTAAGATACGAGAACTATTTTGCAAATCAAAAATAGAGACTACTTCCCAAGATCATTGGTCATTGCAAAGGTTGCTCAAATGGCACGTTGTACGGGACAAATGCGGAAATATCTTGAGGTGAATTGAATGCGGCTCAGTGAGATTGCAAATTTTGTGGCATAGAAGAATGGGTCATATGAGCGAGAGACGATTGCAAATTCTTGCCAAAAATCCTCGATTTCTTTTGCCAAAGATACAACTGATAAAACCTTATAACTATTGTTTATTTAGTAAACAACATACGATCTCATTTGGACATCGTACGAAAAGAAAATTGAATATACTTGATTTAGTATATTCGATGTTTGTGGTCCTGATGGAGATAGAATCGATGGTGGTAACAAATATTTTGTTACTTTTATTGATGATGCTTCACACAAATTAAGGTTTATATCTTAAAAACCAAAGATCGGAGTGTTTCAAGTTTTCTAGAAGTTTCATTGCTACTGCTTTCTGGTGGAGAGGCAGGACGAGTTGAAAGCTAAGCGTCTCCTGATGACATGATGAAAGTGAGTACACTAGGAATTTGAAGAGACTTGTTCAAGCCGTAGGATCAGAGATATGAAAAGATAGTTCCTGGAACCCCATAACACAATAGTGTAGCTGAGAGGATGAATCGTACCATTGTTGAGAAGGTGAGAAGCATGCTCAGAATAGCTAAATTGCCTAAGTCATTCTGGGGTGAAGCAATTCAGATGGCATATTACCTGATCCAGAGGAGTCCATTAGTTCCATTGGAGTTTGACATCCCAGAGAGAGTTTGGACCAACAAGGAGGTGTCTACTCGCCCCGAGGTGTTCGGTTGTAGAGCTTTTGCACATGTATCGAAGGAAGTAGAGAACAAAGTTTGGATGCTAAATCTGTTTCCTGCATATTTATCGGATATAAAGTTGAAGAGTTCGGGTACAGACTATGGGATCTTGTAAAGAAGAAGGACATCAGAAGCAAAGACGTAGTCTTCCGAAAAAGTGAAGTTGGAACTACTGATGATCTGTCAGAGAAAGCCAAGAATGGTATAGTCCCTAACCTTATTACCATTCCTTCTAACCATCCCAAAAGTGCAGAAAGTACGACTGAAGAGGTTACCGAACAGGGGGAGCAACCTGACAAGATTCTTTGAGCAGGGGGAGCAATTTGGTGATTATGCCGAGCAAGTTGAGTATCATACTCAAGAAGAAGAACAATCTCAACCTCTGAGGAGATCAGAAGGGCAAAGTGTAGAGTCATCCAAGTATCCTTCCTCAGAGTATGTCCTCATTGGTGATAAGGGGGATCCAGAAAGTCTGACAAAAGTCTTTGTCCCATCCAGAAAAAAGCTAGTGGATAAAAGCTATGAAAGAAAAGATGAAATCTCTATAGAAAAATGGCACGTACAAGCTGGTTGAACTTCCAAAGGAAAAGAGACCACTCAAATACGAGTGGGTTTTTAAACTCAAGAAAGATAGAAATGACAAGCTGGTCAGATACACAGCTCGATTGGTGGTAAAAGGCTTCGAACAGAAGAAAGGTATTGATTTTGATGAAATTTTCTCACCTGTTGTCAAAATGACTTGTATTCGAACCATTTTGAGCTTAGTAGCTAGCCTGGATCTTGAAGTGGAGCAGTTGGACTTAAAAACTGCATTTCTTCACGGAGATTTGGAAGAGGAGATTTATATGGAGTAGCCAGAAGGATTTAAATATCAAGAAAGAAACACATGGTGTACAAATTGAATAAGAGTCTTTATGGGTTGAAGCAGGCACTAAGGCTTTGGTACAAGAAGTTTGACTCATTCATGAAAAGTCAAACTTACACAAAGACCTATTCCGATCCATGTGTATACTTCAAAAGATTTTCTGACAATAACTTTATTATTTTGTTATTGTATATGGATGACATGTTAATTGTAGGACAAGACAAGAAGCTAATTGCCAAGTTGAAGGGAGATTTGTCTAAGTCATTTGACATGAAGGACTTGGGCCCAGCACAACAAATTCTAGGGATGAAGATTGTTCGAGAAAGAACAAGCAGAAAGTTGTGGCTATCTCAGGAGAAGTACATTGAACGTGTTTTAGAATGCTTTAACATGAAGAGTGCTAATACCGTTAGCACGCCTCTTCCTAGTCATCTGAAGTTGAGCAAGCAGATGTGTCTTATAGCAAAGGAGGAGAAAGAGGGCATGGTGTCAACAGTCGGAAACTTGATATATGCAATGGTATGCACTAGGCTTGATATTGCTCATGCAGTTGGTGTTGTTAGCAGATTTCTTAAAATCCGGAAAAGAACAGCGGGAAGCGAGTCAAGTAGATACTCGGTGCCGAGAGATACTACTAGAGACTGTTTGTGTTTCGGAGGATCTGATGCAGTCTTGAAGGGTTACACAGATGCTGATATGGCAGGTGATCTTGATAATCATAAATCTACTACTGGATACCTGTTCACATTTTCAGAGGGAGCTATATCATGGCAGTCGAAGTTGCAGAGGTGTGTCACACTCTCTACAACTGAAGCAGAGTACATTGCCGCTACAGAAGTTGGCAAGGAGATGATATGGTTGAAACGGTTCGTTCAAGAGCTTGGATTGCATCAGGAGGAGTATGTCATCTATTGTGACAGTCAAAGTGCAACAGACTTGAGCAAGAACTTCATGTACCATGCAAGAACAAAGCACATCGATGTGAGATATCATTGGATTCGAGAAGAGATAGAGGACGGATCTATGCAGTTCAAGAAGATCCCTACAAGTGAGAATCCTTTGGATATGTTGACCAAGGTGGTACCAAGAGACAAGTTCGAGCTATGTAAGGAACTCGTCGGCATGCACTCAAACTAGAAGTCTGGTGTTACCTCCTTCAGGTGAATGGGACTGGAAGGGGAGATTGATGAGGTCCAACCCCATATTGTTGAAATCCCATGTGCCAATTTACTTGGCTGAGTTCTTTTGCCTTGGAGCCAAAGTTTGGCAAGATGTGGAGGAGAATTATTTTCCTCCTGTAGCATTCTTGGAGGCCACTCTTTGCTCTCCTATAAATGGAGAAGGTTTCTCTTCATCTCAATCACACCAACAAAGAGAGAAAGAAGAGTGAGGCATTCACAGATAGGAAAATAGTCTATGAGGAAAAATAGAGAGTGTGAGAGATATTGTAGTGAGGTGAAAAATCTTAAAAGAGGGTAATTTCTTTTGAGTGTGTAGTGGTCTTTGGAGTATTTCACTCAGACCTACAAAGTGTAAAATCCTTGCAATAGTGATATCAGTTGGTCTTCTTTGCCTGTGGTTTTTCCCTTTTGGGTTTCCATGTAAAAAATCTTGGTATCATTATCGCTTTTTTTTTATTCTTGTTGATTAATCATATCACGGTGCTACATTATTATTCCGCTGTAAATACCGTGAATGCTATTTCTGTGGCGGATTTATTCCCAACAAGTAACACCGGTGCAAGTAATAATTCAACTACAATTAATAACCTTACTTATGATGTACATCACCAGATCCACTGTTTCTCGTCTTTTATGTGTGTGTGTGTGTCTCTCACCGCCATTGTAATAGGTTGGGAAGCATTATGGTGGCACCATAAACATATAAAAAATCACTTTGTTACTTGCATGTGTTGCTAAGTTACTGTTTATTGTTGATTTATTAACAAAAGATATAGATCGTTTGTTTCAGAGATTTTATAATATAAATCTTCCTTGTGGTTTGATATACCTATTTATCTAGACACACACTCATTTTCTTTAGTTTAATTTTTCTATAACAAAACCAAATTCAAATGGTAATAATTACACAACGTTCCAAAAATTCCCCTTTGTGACCTTAATTGTTAAAATAAGGAATTAAGTTTCGTAACAGTATGCTTCAAAGTAAAATTTTATTCAATTTTCATATAATAATAAATGATGGAAATAAACCTCCACATTTGAAACTTACCATTTTATAAATAAGAGAATAAAACCCACAAAGTTAAGGTTGCGGAAATACTTTTTTTCTAAGCCATATAATTAGTTGCAAATAATTTCAGACAAATGCTAGCTTAAGCCCAATAGAACCTGATGCCGCACATGTTGTGATGCAAGAAGGAAATATTGCACAACCGGTGCCTCAACAATATATCCCCTGTTCATTGCAGGCAGGGGATTTGTCGATGATCCTACTGGATTTAAATCAGTTAAAGAAATGTTTAAGAAGGTATTTTGATTTCCTATCCCAATTACTAACTAGCAACAAGTTTATTTTTTTCTTTTCCTTTATAGTTTTAGGCTGATAGATAATTAATATTATAGTATGTTAACACTGAAGGTATGGTATTAATGCGACAAACTGGTTATATGGGAAATAATAACGTACATTATCTAACTTATCTTTTTCATATTTTTATTGATTCCATACTTGAGGGTTTACAAGAGGAGGAGTTCTTAGAACTAGGGGTGGTTGGGGGACAAAATGAGAGGAGATGGGATAAGAGGATCGGTGGAGGGGGATTGGGGAGGTTTATTTTTTTTTTTTTTTTTTTTTTTTTTTGTTCAAGGCAAAAGTCAATGTTCGATATAAAATTCGACATGTAACACATGAACAATAAAGTGCAGTTGTAACACATGAACAATAAAGTGTAGTCAAGCCAAAAGTTAGTGTTCTTCTCGAAATGAACCCCCCATTTCCTTCTCACCTTCATGGTGAAGATTCTTCACCATACTCAGACAACAGAACTAAAGACTTTGATGCCCCCCCCCCTTTAACGGCCAACAATTCCTTCTCAGACGTTCCCTTCTGAGAGTTTGAATTTTACAATAAAATTCTTCGATGTTATTAATTTGAATTTGTTTGTAATGTTGGTGTTGCAGCCATCTTGTGCATATCTCTACCATATAAAAATACTTGTATAATGTTTTGAAAAATGTTCATGGTTAAGGTAATGTTTTCTCGAAGTTTCATTGCCTAGTAATCTCATATTGTTACCACTAAATAGAATGTCAAACTTAAAATAATTTCATACTTTTCAAATAGTTTAGATTTATTTCAATATAAAAGATGGTTGCTACATGTTTTCAAATTCTCATTTTCCAGCGATCTTAAATTTTTACCACTAAGTGCAATATCAATAATTTCAAATACTTAAATAGTTCAAATCTACATTAAAGTAATAAAAAGGTTTGGTTGATTTGGCATCTTCATTTTTGAGACTTAACACAATACACTTAAGCCAACTTTACTACAAAAAACTAAGTAATTTACGTCAGTTTTCTTTGTGTATAACGACGGTTTATAACTGCCATAATATGCATAATTGTGTATTTTAGGCGGTTTTCAAAATGGTCATAATCACTACTAGAAACAAAGGTTTTTCCCACTGACATTTAGTTGGAAATTTGTGTTATAAAAAATATTTTTCCACCTCATTCCCACTAAACCAACTGATTGGGAAAACACATAGTGGGTGATATGCCCTTGCATACCTGGGAAGATTGTTGTTGTTGCGAGGTGTACACTGTGCTTGCAGAGTGGTACCAAGCTGTTAGTTATGAGTTAGTTACTATGTTTATCCATTTACACTTTAGTCCTTTTATGTTATTAAATAAGAGCTTAAGTATATTACACATTAGTCCTCGGATATTTTGCACTTTAGTCCCTCAGCTAAGTCAGCTAAGTATATGTAAGAATGGAGGTTCTTCCATGGGATTTTATGAAATGAGAATCAGTATTTCCTTTCCTTAGCTTAATCCTGTAAATTTCTTGTTTAACTAGTTTAATCTATATCAGTGGCATCAGAGCTTTGTCCTCGCACTGTGGGTGAACGATAATGGTGTCCGATATCAAGGCGGTAATTGATCGGTTGGACAAATTAGCGGTGGCAATGGTGCAGTTTGCGGCACGACAAAATCACCTAGAATCGATCCATGAGAAATCGTATAAAGAACTCAAAGAGGCGATCGATGCTAGACGACAAGCTGACAAGGATAAATTACCGGCGATTATGAAGGAACGAGAGGTAGACTTGTATTCTCCGACTGGAGGTCCAGATCAATTTAAAGGTACGGGAATTCATACTTTAACATCTTCTCCATCTATAAGTGGTATGGGAACTCGAATTCCAATATCTTCTTCCTCTAGCAAACCACCCCACGATCAAAATTACTCTCAGTCAGCTAAACCTTCGCAGTTTTGAGGTTTTGGGTCTCAAACGATGGTGTCTTCTCCACTTAACATCTCACCTCATTTCACTTCACCCCAAACTCAAAATCTCAATTATTCTAGGCTCAATATAAACTCCCAAGTTCCTGATTCACCCCTGATGCATATCCCTAATCCCGTACCATCAATTCCATACCTTTGTAATCCCACTCCTACAAACCTATTTCCTCACCAACCCTACCTTACCACCCAAATTCCACCTCCCCCATGATGAATTCTCCGAATCCTTACCAATATCAACAAAATTACCCACCTCAGAACCATCCCCTGTCTCAGACACTTTTGAAGTACTCCAAAATCGAATTCCCCAGGTTCAATGGGAAGAATTTTCAGGATTGGTGATATAAGGTGGAGCAGTTCTTCTCCTTGGATGAATTTCAACCCCATCAGAGAGTATCAGTGGCAGCACTATACTTTGATGATATGGAAATTCAGTGGCACTAAGCCTATATGAGGAGTAGATAACATCTTCCCCTTCCTAGTTGGGAGGAATATATCCTTGCCCTATCGGATCGATTTGGAGCTGAGTATGATGACCCAATGAGTGAGTTACTAAAGCTTAGTCAGACTGGAACTATAACAGAATTTCAGGATATGTTTGATAGAGCTATGACTAGATTAAACTTGGATACTAGTTATGCAATTAGTCTATGTTTGAATTGGTTGAAACCTGAATTAGGGGATGCAGTTAAGTTGCACAGACTTTATTCCCTACCTCAAGCATATCAAATTGCCAGAATCTAAGAGTCCAACTTCTTAAAACAACTCAAAGCTATGAAACAACCTTCTCACTATCAACACTCTTTCACTAAATCTGGTCTTCCTACTTCAGCTTACGCTACCCTTAAACAAACAACAACACCAGTTACTCACCTCCCTAAACTAACCACAACAGGATTTAATGACAAATCTAGGAGGAGAAGGCTTAGTCCTACTGAGATAAGTGAGAAAAGAACTAAAGGACTTTGTTATTTGTGTGATGAGAAGTACTTGCCTGGTCATGTGTGCAAGTCTAAAGCACAATTATATTTACTTGAATTAGAGGAGGGAGGGGTGGAGAACATTATGGAGGATGAGGTGATGAATGTGAAAGACATAGCAGAGACTTGTGAGATATCTATTCATGCTTTGAGTGGTACTAAAGGGTATAGAACACTTAGACTCACTGGGTACAGTCACGAGAAGGCTCTAAATATTCTTGTCAACACAGGGTCCACTCATAATTTCAGTGATAGCACTCTAGCTGCCAAAATAGTATGGAGGGTAGAACAGTGCAGGTTGTTGGATGCTAGTTTGGCTGATGGAAACTCAGTTCCCATTACTGGCATGAGTAAGGGGCTAGAGTGGTTATTGAAGAGTACGATTTTCAAGGTCGATTTCTTGATATTGCCCTCGGGAACTTGTGATGTGGTCTTTGGGTCGTCAATGGCTTAGTGAGCTAGGGGATATCTTGTTTAACTTTAGCAAGTTGACTATGCAATTTGAATACCAAGGGCAGAAGGTATTTCTGCAAGGTATGCAACAGAAGTTGCAGTTACTAAACTCTGATTCCTTGCATAAACTTCAAGGTGAATAGACTCAGGTGTTTATGATTAGAGTGGTTCACAAGGAAGAACAGGAAGGGCATATCAATGAACAAAAAGGGCAGTTGATTGAAGGATCAGAATTGACTCAAAACCCATATGAGATTCAAGCTATATTGGAGGAAAATATGGAATTGTTTGAAGAGCCTAAAATTCTTTCTCCTTTAAGTAGTTCTTTTCACCATCATATACCACTTCAGGATGGACATAAACCAATAAACAACAGACCCTATAAGTATTCCCCAGGCAGAAGGACATAATTGAAAAGATGGTGTCTGAATTATTAACTCAAAGATCGATTCAACATAGTTGCAGTCCTTTTGCCTCTCCAGTAGTATTAGTAGGTAAAAAAGATGGGAGTTGGAGGATGTGTGTAGACTACAGGGCACTTAACCAAATTACAATCAAAGATAAATTCCCTATACCCCCCCCCCCCGGTCAAATTGAAGAGTTGTTAGGGGAGTTGGGGGGTTCACAACTTTATTCTAAGATTGACTTAAGGTCTGGTTACCACCAAATTAGAATGGCACCTGCTGATATCCATAAAACAGCTTTTAGAACTCATTCAAGTACGGCTGCATATCGGGTGGTTCGGTTCGGGTTTGAAAGTTATCGGTTATCGATTTGTGGACATGTTAAACCGTTAAAGAACCATTAAGATATCGGTTAATGGGTTATTGGTTAATCAATTTTTGATCGTTATTGGTTCGGTTATCGGTTTCACCGTTAAGATATCACGCGAAATTTTTTCAAGAACAAAGAACCCATCTTCAAAGCAGAATCATAAACGAATTAACGAGATGCAAAATGAATAAAGTAGCTACAAAATAAAGTGCACAACGCATATTAGCCATAAATGGAGTTTGAAGCGGAAAGGGCCGGCATCTCCAAGACGTTAAAAACTTGAAACCTTTTCTTCATATTTACATGAATCCTATTCCCAGACCACTGCTGACAGCTTTCCAATTTGACAATGTTGTCTTTTTTATGCTTCTTCATTCGAGTCCTCAACAACTCTCCTTATTTTTGCTCTCTTTACCCGTTGCATCAGTGGCGAAAAATTGTAGAGAGCTATTAGTTACTGCCCGAGTTATTTCCACAAGCATTTCGTACTTGACACCTTTGGAAGCAATTAAAAGCTTTGACATTCGGGCTAAGTTCTTGTAAAACCTTGCAGCTAACTTCACCAACGAGAAATAAATTGACTTAGGATTTACTAAGTAATTATATATGGAAGGGTAATAATGGAATGAATTCACTGGGCTCGACTCCACAAGTTATATATGAAAGATTATATATGGAAGGGTATAATTGTAATTAAATAAATAGTTATCCGGTTATCGGTCACCCACTAACAAAAGTGGTGAACCCAAGACCCGAACCGATACCCCAATAACTATAGAACACTACCCGATACCCGAACCATTAACCCATTAACCCGAACCGTTAACCCAATAACCCAATTATCGGTTCGGGTTATTAGTTTAACCGTTAACATGCACAGCCCTACATTCAGGTCATTTTGAGTATTTGGTTATGCTTTTTGGGCTAATCAATGCTCCATCTAGTTTCCAGGGTTTGATGAACCACATTTTTAAGGATCACTTGAGGAAGTTCATCATGGTCTTCTTTGATGATATTCTAGTATTCAGTCAGAGTTTGCAAACTCATGTTGAGCATTTGAGGACAACTTTTGCATTGCTTAGAGAAAACTATCTTTATGCTAGAAGATCTAAATGTGTTTTTGCTGCATCTAGGATAAAGTATTTGGGACATATGATTTTTGCTCATGGGGTGGGAACAGACCCAAAAAAGATTGTTGCTAATAAATCTTGGCCAATGCCAACAAATCTTAAGCAGTTGAGAGGTTTCTTAGGATTATCAGGATATTATAGAAGGTTTATCAAGGGTTATGGGAAGATTAGCAAGCCTTTGACTGATTTATTGAAGAAGGAAGGATTTTAATGGTCGGACAAGCTACAACGACTTTCATAGCATTACAAGAAGCCTTGACTACTTTCGCACCGTTCTTGCCTTACCGCATTTTTCTATAACCTTCATTGTAGAAATTGATGCCTCCGATTTGGGGCTAGGTGCGGTTTTTGATGCAACAGGCGGCACCAATAGCTTATCTAAGTAAGGGTTTATCGGGACAACATTTGGCTCTCGTCGTGTATGACAAGGAGCTACTTGCATTAGTGATGGCGGTTACAAAACGGGAACAATACTTGATGGGCACTCATTTTCTTTGTGAGTCGATCGTAAATCACTAAAATTCCTATTGGAACAGAAGTTGCATACAGGGTCCCAACTCAAATGGATCACTAAATTGATGCAATTTGACTTTGACATTGAGTACAAGAAGGGTAAGGAAAATAAGGCAGCTGATGCCTTATCTAGGATGCCAGTTGTACTTTTAGCTGCAATCTCACTCTCTTATGTGAGAATTAATTTGCTTTAGTCCATCATGGATAGTAGGAAGTTAGATGACCAGTTGCTTGCCTTGATACAGCAGATGGAACACTCTAAAGAGGAAATCAAAGGATACACTTATCTTAACCAACAGTTGAGGAGAAAAGGGAAGTTGGTAGTAGGTCCAGATTTTCCTTGAGGACTGAAATACTTAAATTATGGCATGATTCTATGATGGGAGGGCATTCTGGTATGGATCACACATATAGAAGGGTTCTTTGCTTTATTTTATTGGAAGGGCATGAAAAAGGAAGTTGAATATTATGTTAAAAAGTGTACCATTTGCCAAAAGAGCAAGGTCGATTCACCTACCTACAGGTTGATGCAACCTTTGGCTATACCTCCTTCTCTTGCTTAGAGTAACATTAGCATGGACTTCGTTGAGGGCTTACCTAAGTCCAGAGGCAAATCGTTATACGGGTAATAGTTGATAGACTAACTAAATATGCACATTTCTTACCCTTGCTCACCCTTATACAACACGAAAGTGGGCTTTGTTGTTCGTGGAAAACACCTTTAAGTTGCATGGAATGCCTGAAAACATTGTAAGTGACAGAGATCTTATCTTTACTAGCAAATTGTGGCGGAGATTTTTGCTATTCAAGAGGTTAATTTGAATACTTCAATCGCATATCACCCTCGATCGATGGGCGGTGACCGAGGTTGTCAATGATGTTTGGAAACTTACCTTAGATGCTATTGTCGATTCACCTTCGATTGGGCTAAGTGTTTGCCATTTCGCAAGGTGGTATAACACTACCTTTCACACCTCCACCCAAACTTCTCCTTTTGAAGCCCTTTATGCTCAGCCACCTCCATTGCATTTGCCTTATCTAGCTGGTGACTCTGATTTACCTGATGTGGATAGGAGTATGATCGCTAGGGAATTTAAACTCCAACTCTTAAAGTTTCACTTGACTAGAGCTCAGCAGAGAATGAAATCCCAGGCTAATAAAAAGAGGTCTGATAGACAGTTTCAGATAGGGAATTGGGTATTTTTAAAGCTGCAACCTCATAGGCAAGTTACCATGTCCAATCAACAATTCAACAAATTCTCCTTTAAGTACTATGGTCCTTATATGATTCTACAGAAGGTTGGGTCTGTTGCTTATAGATTGGCTTTGCCACAAGAGTTGCTTATTCATCCTACCTTTCATGTGTCACTACTAGAACCTTGTCATGCAATTCCTGAGGTCATTTCTCATCCCCATGTGGTCAGTTTGTCAAGTCCTTTTTGTCCTCAACCAGTTAAGGTGTTGGATAGGAGGTTAATTCAAAAGGGCAGTAAAGCTGTAGCACAACTTCTTATTCAGTGGGATCAGTTGCTTGAAGATCAAGCTTCTTGGGAGGATGCTAATGCTGTTTGAGTTCATTTTCCTACATTTCATCCTTGAAGACAAGGATGTTTTTGAGGGGGTGGTATTGATATGCCCTTGCATACCTGGGAAGATTGCTGCTGTTGTGAGGTGTATACTGTGCTCGCAGAGTGGTACCAAGCTGTTAGTTATGAGTTAGTTACTATGTTTATGCGTTTACACTTTAGTCCTTTATGTTATTAAATAAGAGCTTAAGTATATTACCCATTAGTCCTCGGATATTTTGTACTTTAGTCCCTCAGCTAAGTCACCTGAGTATATGTAATGAAGGTTCCTCCATGGGATTTTATGAAATGAGAATCAGTATTTCCTTTCCTTAGCTTAATCCTGTAAATTTCTTGTTTAATTAGCTTAATGTACATCAGTGGATACATGTTTACATTGAAACGCTAAAAACTTTCTAAATTTTCCGTGTGAAAGCACTACTATTTAGGTTTTTCCCACCGATATTCAATGGGAATAGCCACTGGATATTTAGTGGAAAATTCTAATGGAAAAATTGTGATTTTTAGTAGTGAATTACGTTTGCCAATAAGTTAATGTGGCGGTATTTCAAAACTGCCATAATTACCTTTGCCGCCACAATTTTTTCGATTTTTTCGTAGTGTTTGGTAATATAGAGTTTAGGTTACATATACAAAAAGTGTAACATATTATTTACACTAGTTAGATACAATTTAACTATTATAGTATGTTAGTTATTACTCCATATTTCTAGTTAATGTTCTAACCAATACCATATTATTTTACTTCGTGTGCTATTAATCCTCTACATTCGGTTACACTTTCACTGCAACTAGTCAGTAATTCTGAGATTATATTTGTACGCACGCTTCACTTGTCAGAAGGAGGACAATTGATGCAGCAAGTAATTTTGAAAAAATTGAGCGAACTGCAGAATATTTAATGCATGAAAAACATTTTCATTACAAATTGTATCCTTGGTGTTCTTTATGGTTCGAACAAATCACCTTTTTTTTCCTTTAAACAATTTATGTCTTTCTTTTCATCATTAGGGTTTCTGCTTCTTTTGGAACAAGGAAGATTCTCCATAAGTAATTGCCGTAAAAATGTGTATCCAATTAGGAGAGTCTAATCTGTTTAAGCGGTTGTACAATGCATACAAGAAAGTGGCTACAACCACCAAATAAAGGATGTGGTCTAAATTTTTCATTCGCAAAGATGAATACAATTCCAAGTATAAATATTAGAATTGTAGGCCATAATGTTTTGCCCCCATAACCTGTAGTCTACGTAATGGACTGTGATACACACACACATTCAATACACAACTGTAGGTGAGATTTTAAATTTAAATAAAAAGAAATATCTTATTATTAAATAATTGATATAGATATATCAAGACAAAAAAAAAATCTAGATAGATATGTCATGTGAACAACAATAATGGAGACAAAAAAAAAAATCTAGATAGATATGTCATGTGAACAACAATAATGGAGATAAAAAAAAAGGATATTTAAAAAATTAATTAAACAAGAAATATAATATAAAGGATAAATTAGTCAAATTATAATTGGTTTGTATTAATAACAATTAGTCTTAAAGAGTTATTATAAAAAGAATTAAATTAAGAGAGTTGATCATAATATCATAAACCGCAAAGGAAGTAAACGTCACGAAACTAGAGGGGGGGCTTATGAATTTTTTTTTTTTTTTTCATTTTTAACTATAATGAGTTTGTGGAAAAACTAGTGTCATTTGAGTGACTTTGTTGGTACAAAATGACCAAATAAGTTATTCACTCTTGAAAAAGTGTCTGTGGACACATAATCCAAATCAAGTTGCTTAGCAATTCTCACACGTACTTGTTTTACATGCTCATGTCCTACATATATTTAAAGTACACTTTGTCCCTGAAACTGAAAGCATGGAAGAAAAGCCAACATGCTATTAAAGAGGATAGCTTCAAGGTTAGTTTCCTTACTCCCGTCAATCTTTCTTAACCTTTGTTATCAGTTAAGTGCCTCTAAAATTCTGGGGTTAATTTCAGAGAAGGTAAATCTAACTTGTAATATAATTGCGGTAAAATTTTCAAATATATTTTTCGAACCATAATACAATTTAACTTTCACTTTATTTAATACTGTATCATTCTTGCTACTATCTGACCATGATATTCCGGAAATTACAGCCATTTTATTAAAAGAATATTATTTTAAAGTAAAAGACACTATGACCCTAAAAATTCGTAATTCCATCCAATTTGGATGTTCAATGCGATAATTTGTTATTTTATCCAACCTAATACAGTTCAAAACCAACATAGCAGGAATGATGTATCAAATAAAGTTAAAAGTTGAGTGATTTTCTGGTTAAAAAAATAATTTAATGATTTAGCACAATTATACAACAAATTGAGTGACCTTTTTATGAAATTGACCCCTGTTCAGGTTGATGAGAAATCTATTACCAGTCTGTAATTGGAAATTATTGACTAAATTTAACCAAACAGAGGCATTATTCGATGATGGTCTTCTTGTTCGTGTTGCATGAATCCTGGCCCATACGTATTTGTTTCATTTTCTCTCGTAATGTGTACCTTATCTTGACATCTCATTTTCCTTTTCTTTTAACTTAACTCACAGGGGTATCACTTCCAGATCCTTGCAGCTGCGCCAAACCTTCAATAATGAGTTCTCTACTCACACAGAAAGGTCTCTCACTCTTATTCTGAACTGCGACACTATAATTGATGTCACACGACGGTATTATAAGGGCAAAATATTTAAAGATCCTTCTAAATTTGATGTATTTTAAGTATTCAAATTCCCCTTAAATTAAATTTGGTTCTAATTACTTTTGTAATTGTTTTTTTTTTTATTTTTTTTTATTTTTTATAATCGTTATCCTCTCAAACAATAACTGGTCCTAATTATTCCCATGTATTTTACTTTTCTATAATCCAAGTGATTTGAAATGATTTTTAGCGCGCGACGGTGTAAAATAACGACCACATCATGTTAATTTGATGTGTAAATATATTAAAACTATCATTTCCTTTTATGTTTAGTCATTTCAACGGCTATTTCTTTATCTCCTTCTATATATCTTCTCTATTCCTCCACTAAAATGCAACTATCAATTTTCACTTTTTTTTTTTTCTCATTTTTCTTTTGAGAGGGTAACGATTAAAGAAAAGTCAAATATAAGGAGTTAACTAGGATCAAATATTGTTTTAGGGGTAACAATTATAAAAAAGTCAGGTACAAGTAGTAATTAGAACCAAATATAGTTTAAGGGGGATTTGAATAAAATACACCAAGTTAGAGGGGTCTTTAGGTATTCCACATATTATAAACTTCTAAAGGCTGTTTTTCAATATCCCAAAAACCGGAAAAGAAAATAAGCAACTTCTTTTTTAATTTGCAAAAACTACCAAACAAACACAATTTCAAACTTTTTTGCCAATTTTTCTGTGAATGTAAGGAAACTAGAAGGCAAAGTGGCACTGATAACAGGAGCAGCAAGTGGCATTGGTAAAGAAACTGCCACAAAATTCATCAATAACGGTGCCAAAGCCATAATAGCAGATGTACAAAAGAAGCTCGGCCATGAACCGCTTCCGAGCTCGGCCCAAACGCCTCCTTTGTGGTTTGCGATGTTACGAAAGAATCTGATGTCTCCAATGTTGTCGTGTGCAATAATGCAGGTATATATTACTCTCTCCGGTTCATAATAATTGATGGAATAAGTGATTTTCCAGGTGTTTGGTAAAATTTAAAGTCAAAATCAATTAAATTTCCTAAGTTAGTAGCCCCCAACTTATGACTAATATCTTTTCTATTTACTCTTCTCAAATACAATTTCTAACTCCTTATCTTCCATTTTCATTGATTGTTCGTTAATCTTATTGTACAATTACTTTTTATTAATTTTTTTGTAATTACTTCTGAGGATATATATATATATTAGTCATCATAACAAAAGAATGATTATCAATACTTTTTTCACTAAATACATCAATATTTTATCAATTTTATAACTTCTACCCAAACACGTAATTTCTTATTTGTAAAATCAATAACACCAAAACATAGCTTTCAACACTTATGTTTATTAGTAATTTTCAATCAGTTAATCCAGATGGTTGCATATGATATCTCGATCGTATAACTTAAAAACTCTTTTTAAAATTCTAAATTCCTCTCTCTATATATAGAGGTATCGCAAGTAACACTCCCCCGAGCATTGTCGACCTTGACCTTGATGCATTCAACCGTGTCATGGCTGTCAACGTTGGAGGCGTGGTGGCAGGAATCAAGCATGCCGCCAGGGTGATGATTCCACGGCAAAGGGGTTGTGCACATCTAGCGTTGCTTCTGTGATGGGAGGTCTAGCCCCGCACACATATTCGACATCCAAATCCTGCATGATTGGAATTATGAGATCAGTAACGCAAGCATTATGCAAGAATGGTATCAGAATCAATTACATATCGCCCTTTTGTATTTCAACCCCATTAGCTATTGAGGAATTGAAAGTAATGTTCCCCGGAGTAAAGGATCAGCACCTTGATAAATTTTTACACAATATAAGTGAGTTGAAAGGAGCCTACTCTGAGGCTATTGATGTGGCCAATGCTGCTCTATTCTTGGCTAGTGATGATGCCAAGTATGTTAGTGGTCAAAACCTGGTGGTGGATGGAGGTTTCACTACTTTTAAAAGTTTAAACCTCGAACCATAGACTTGTTCAACTTTTAGCAAATGATAGACCGGTTCACGGTCTTTATACGTACTGTGTTTCAATGTGACAACTATAAAGTAATTGTGTTTCAAGGGTACAACAATAGAGTACACAACCCTTATGTTTGTGTTTAAGTGTTCCTCAAAATCAGGGCACTTTGGCTGAATTCCATTTTATGTGCATCAACGATCCGAGAAGCAATCTACCTCTGAACAGTTAAGCAACACACATGTTCCAAATATGTTTCATTTAAAAAATTATGGCATTTTAGCTGAATTCAATTTCTTTTCTTTAAATCAAGTATAGTAGTTCATTTCATTTTTTTAAATGAAAATAGAGAGAAAAGGGTTACAGTATAGTCATTGAAAGCATACCAAGAATTTTTATATTCAACAATTGATGAAAAACATTTTAAAAGTATTGTGTCACACAAAAAATACATGAATCATAAACACTTTGAATCATATCAGAATCATAAACACTTAAAAGTAAAATTCAAAACTTATCCAATTTGACATTTTCAACACTTATTTCAAACCATGGAGCAAGTCATGCAATAAGCTTTTCCCGACGATACCAACAACTTCAATCTATATATGTATAACTAGATGCATGCACGGGCGTATGCCTGATTTGTGCAATTACAAGATCACCAAGAAAAGGTACAATACTGATGAACAAGCTAGATGTAGTAACTCTGTTACTGAACTGCAACAATATAGACGAATGGGAGAACTATTGAAGTAATAATATTTTCCAATTTCAATGCAAGCCATTTTCATCCATCTAAATCATATTTCTGCTTCAAATACTTGTGACGGAGAACCATTGAGGATGAAAAGATTTGAACATTTTTCCCTGCAAGGGGATAACCTGCAACATATAAATTAGAAGGTTCAAAACCAATACCGGAGACCATTGGTATAAAACATTCTTGACTGGGGAAATATGGAAGACAAAGTTAAAGATTCCAATTTGTAACATAGAGTGGACTGAAGAAAAAAAAAATGAACACATGTAGCAGTCACATAATACTTTGCTTCCACTTCACTTCCCGAGACATCCACAAATGATACCTACTTATGGACTCGGAATCCTTCAATGACTAAAATCAAAAGGCAAGCATGCTCTAGGGGAAAGCGAAGAGAAAAAAAAAGAGATCTTTTAAACTCGCCATTTTTGAAACAAAGAGTTGCCTTCTGTATGATGTTAAAAGTATCTATGCAGATAAAATATATGGTTAAGGAATGTATTTGTAAGTGGGCATTTTATTTGGTTCATAGTGAACATAGAAAAATATTACCGGGGTAATATCAAGAGTTAGGAGATAAAAGCTTGCACATATATACGCTATACCTACATTACTAAAGAGTAAGTTAGATCAGGTAAAGTGTGTGCTATCCCACAGGCTATGATGCACATAATAATACTTGCAAGGTGCTAATATAATTAGTTATAGAGAAGATTGCTCTGACAGATGGAAATGACCAAAGATTGATGAGGCACAGAAAAACACTTACTGAACAGATTCTAAGAAAGTGCTAGTAATAGAAGAAAATACCTAAATTTTCAGTTTCAAGTTTCCACTTCTTTTCTTGAAAATGCTAATTGGCTTCCGTAGACAAAAACTCTGTTGTTAATAATCACGATTAGGAAAAGTCTACTATGATCATAAAATTTCATCTACCAATGTAATGGTCCTTCACAGACCATTAATTTCAAACAGCCTGATAAGTCAAAGTTGAAGCTTCGGCTTCTTCATGTGCTTTTCACTGGGATGAAACATTTAGCTAGATTTTATAAAGGATCTACTGCAAGTCGTTCATTTTTTAGAATTTTATAAAGGAGCCTTGACCTAATGACCTTTTGCTTTTGGGGAACTATCAGTCAATCAAACTTGTCGACGATCAATGAAAATTCTTTATCCAGAGCACTCTTTAACAGGAAAGCTCAACATATTCTATATCAGAAGTATATGTAATATTGTAGAAAGAATCACTACATTGCAAAATAGAAAAGAGAAGACCATATTATTACCCAAGCATCCAAAAAGTTATTTCTGTCGAAGTTCTCTCAAGTTACGTTGATGTCTTCATGCAGCGATTTCCTCATTCCTCATGAATAATATACCAAATGTGCCCAATTAATAGGTACCCTCCACTCCTTTGATATAACTATAAATATGAAATATCCCAGTAAATGAAAATGATCATCAATATCAAAATTAATGTAACTGAGAAAAATGCTTATACTTTACTGAGGAACAAAAATGCTTATACTTTACTGAGGAAGAAAACAGTTGATTTTCATACCTCTTAATATGAGTTGTCGGTAGTTCACTTATCAAAGTAGACCATGCATCTGAATGACCATATGACATAATATTACTCGTGCTGCCTAAACCACAGGCCGTCTCAGTGAGTCCATTTCCTGCATTAACACATAATGAACAACTTACTATTAACAGTTACATATCATCAAGGAAAAAAAAAAAAAAAACACAACAGAAATCATATTCCAGTTACACCATGAAGTATGAAAGAGTTGATAAGAACATGTATATTAAGATGATCTCGAACCGACCTTCTTAGCTGCTAGTTGATTTCCAAGTGGATCAACCAAATCAGACAATCTAGTAAACGAAAGCTCTCCGTCGTCATAGTAGACCTGTATAATAAGTTTTTGGGTTGAACTTCTTACTAACTCTTGAAAATAAGAGTGGAAAAATGCAAATGAAATTAAACCTGAAATCATAAAAAAAATAACAAGGAACTCAACGAAAAAGAATTGCCATGTGAAGGAACTATATCATCTTAAAACTTTTTTTTTTTTTTAATAAGGTTAGGGTCTATTTAACTCTTAGGTGTCAAATGAGAGTGTCTTTAGCTAAGAGGAAATATGTGCCTGAGAAGATGTAACATTTGAAAATTCTTTGACAGGCTAGTGGATTCAACAACACCTCCCCACAAGAAAACCGTATTAGACTGCATTAAAACACATGAAATTCCACTAAAGGTGTCAGTAATGCAACTTCATATGCTAATATGAATAAATAATTTACTTTTACAAGAAACATATAGTACTTGTAGATCTTAGGAAAACTGTAAATTCAGTGACATATAGTAGAGAGTAGTATATAAGAATTAATCACACCTTTTCTAGCAATACTGGAAAATATATTGTTCAAGAAATCCTATTTAACTCACCGAAAGTGCACCGAAAAGGCCTTGGTTTGTGTGCTTTGAGCTTTCATATCTTCTGTGATTGCACCATTAGGCATTGAATAAGATTAATCTTTTCGTAGCATTCTTTTATAGCTTTGAGTCTTTGCAACCAATTTCTATACATTTTGAAGCTAACCACCATAAAACTCCTCCTACAACATATTCTTAAGAATCAATACTTGTGACTTCAAAAGTAAAGAAATTGCTTCTCTGTAAGTGGTATTTTCACCCGCAAGGGTGGCTTAGTTGGTTGAGCATGGGGCTTCCATAATGGAGGTCAGGTTCAAAACCCCCTGCCTACAAAAAGCAGGGGATTTGCCATCTAGGTCGAGCTTGTCGCACGGGGCTTGCCTAGTGCGGGTTATCTCTTCTGTGTGGTTTGCGAGCTATTGCACAAAAGTGGGGTTTACCCTGTGCGCACCCGAAGGGTAGCGGCTGCGGGTTCCCTTGTCATAAAAAAAAAAAGTGGTATTTTCACCCCTCCCTCAGCTAACAAGAACACACAAAGTACGGCCAAGTATGACCTTTCGCACATTAACAAAATTATGTACTGTGTCTGTTAATGTAATATTAGAGTTTAGCTCTACGAACCATTCTAGGAAGAAGAAGGTTTGCTCTAGTTTCGGATGAGCTTCTCCCAATTATGTCTGGTAATAGAATAGGAAGAAGAATTTCCTGGAATGTAGATAGACCAAAAGAGGGAATGAAGGCTCTAATGAAGATAACAGCTTATCCTACTATCATGCTTTGAGGTTCAATAGTCTGATGAAAATGATTAGGAGTAAACTATCAGAGAAATGATGCCATCTCACAACATAGTGTGCTCGACGTCGTTCTAGAAGTTGCTGCTTTTTTTTTTTTCAGGTTTCATTTCTTTATATGTGATACATCACCTAAGGTTTTGCTACTATTTTGGAACAAAGACATGGATGTTCCCCGTCTGCTCAATTTGGGCGTCGTCCATCTTCCTTTAATTGTCAGACATCTGCTTTTCAAGCGTTCTTTGTTAAAGTCGACATTTTGTATTCTTAATATTTACTTTATTCTCAAAGTACATACATCTATAACGCATAACATGAAATATAAATTACAATCATTTTTTATTGTAACAAATAATAAACATATAACATTAGAGCAAAAAAGTTCAGAATATTACCTTACAGTCGAAATATTGTCCCTTTATCAGAACAAATTCCACTTTCAAAAGCCTGTGAAACAAAAACTGCACGACCATTATATTCCAACTAAATGGATCAAAATATTCGGCAATATCCATAGCGAGAAACGATTCAGTTTAGTTGAAATCTCACCAGAAACAAAACAATAGTAATAATTTTGAGGGTAAAAAAGAAACCGAGTTCAAGAATACTGCA
This sequence comes from Lycium ferocissimum, assembly GCF_029784015.1. Classification (NCBI taxonomy): domain Eukaryota; kingdom Viridiplantae; phylum Streptophyta; class Magnoliopsida; order Solanales; family Solanaceae; genus Lycium; species Lycium ferocissimum. The sequence goes on along the minus strand of NC_081342.1, from coordinate 12,957,989 downwards.
GGATGAAAGTAAAATTGGTTGATGGTGAGGGAAAAAACAGACACAAACAAATGAGGTAACTTTATTGGCATGCATGTAGAAAATCCCAGATAAAGTACCCAAAAGTTGAAGATGCCCTATTTTTATTTTTATTTTTGATTTAACTTTCTCCGAATAAAAATAACTTCAAAACATGCAAAACAGAGAACAACTCAATGAAAAAGCAGAAAAAAGAGAAAACTCCGAAATTTAACTTCAAAACATGATTAAAGTAGATGCATGGTTAGAAAAAATAAATGAAGGAAAAGATTAACCATTTTTGAACCTCAAAAAGGGATTATTACCTGGGTCTATTTGCTCTTTCTTGAAAAGGAATTAGTAGCTCGATCTCCGTAAACCAGCCATTTGTTCTGAATCCTTGTGGTAATAGGCCTTGCGTGTCTTCTTTGTAGACAATACAAAACACCTCACAAGGGTTCTTTGCTTATTAACTACATACTGACATCTCCAATTTACAAATACAATCATAATTAATTGATAAAAATAAAGAATAACTCAGGCAATTACCTTGATGAAGCAAAGCTAGCAACAACTATCAAATTAAAAATATGAAAAGAACCCCCCCCAAAAAAAAAGGAAAGAAAAGAAGATGAAGATTTGAGCAAATATTGAAAAAGGAGCGTTGCAAGCGTTCGTTGAAAAGTCCAAGAGCTGTTTTGGAAAGCTGAAGAAAAAAGAGATGAAAGAAGTGAATGCTGTAGAACTGGCTCTTCTAATATCGGTAAAATGTAACACTGAAATTACTATTTTGCCCCTTGGACGACGAAACCATGGTGAACCCGTGTTTCTATATAGTCGGAAAAAAATACATATATAAACTCATATATAATAGTAAACTAGATGGCCTATGCCCGTGCTGCGCACGGGCCCAACACTTCGGATTATAGTGTATCTATGTATATATAGTTGTGTTTAGATATATATATATATGTTTAAAATACGATTAATTTAACATTATGTGTGCCTGTATCTAAAACTTTATTTTATTCGTGTTTGCTTATGAAAATTTATTAATACCTTTTAAAAAGAGAAGACTTGTTTAAAAAGAAACTATTTTCCTCTCTTTCAGATAAAACAATAGCAATATTTTGAATATCAGTTGATACTTTCAATTTTAATTCGATTAATTTAACGGTGTAAAATACTTATTATTTTTTATCAAATTTTGATTTAGATAATTCTAATTCAAATTATTAAATTAATTTCACATGTTTAAAATGAAACAAAGTAGAAATTAATTTTTTCCTTATTCTAAAGAGTCTATTATTATTGATTTAATTGTTTGATTTTCTAAGCATTTGTTTTTTAACATTGTTTGTTTTATTAATATGGGATTCACATTTTTTTTTTAATATTGCTTGATTCTGTTAATATGGGGTCCACTTTTTTTTCGTGAGTTTGGATGTGGTCAGTCCACTTTTTTTTTCTTTTTTTTTTTTTAAAGGGACAACGGACGATGAAACACGGGTCTAAACCCATGCTTTATATAGTTTCTTCTTTTTTTATTTTTATCTTTTATATTGCTTGGTGTCGTTTAGTATGGGGCCCACTCCTTTTGGACATTATTAGTTTGTATTATATATATATATATATATATATATATATATATATATATATATATATATATATATATATATATATATACACACACACTATGTTCAAAACACGATTGATATAACATTGTAATTTGTCTTTCCGTATCTAAAACTTTATTATATTAGTGTTTGCTAAGAATACAAAGTCTGCACTTTTTTTTTGACATTGTTTATTTTTTTAATATGGGATTCACTTTTTTTTTTTTATATATATATATTGCTTGATTTTGTCAATATGGGATACTATGTTCAAAACACGATTAATATAACATTGTAGTTTGTTCTCCGTATTTAAAACTTTATTATATTAGTGTTTGCTACAAATACGCATGGTGTTTAATATGGGGCCCACAATTATTTTCACATTTATTAGAGTAAGGAAAAATGAAAAAGTAATTAAATTCTATCTTATTTTAATATATAAGTATTTTAAGTATGTTACTGTACAATAATTTCATTTGCTCCCACTAATGGATTGATACGCACGCGGTAATGAATCCATTATTATTGACTTAATGAGATACTTTGGAAATTACATGAATATTGTTTGATTTTTTAATATGGGGTGCATTTTTTTTTGACATTATTAATTTGCATTATTTTTAATATATATATATATATATATATACTATGTTCAAAACACGATTAATATAACGTATGTAGTTTTGTCTCCGTATCTAAAACTTTATTATATTAGTGTTTATTATGAATACAAAGTCTTTTTTGACATTATTTTTTTTTAATATGGGGTTCAATTTTTTTTTTTTGATAATGCTTGATTTTGTTAATATGGGGTCTACTTTTTTACCGTGAGTTTGGAGATGGTGGGTCCACTTTCTTTTTTATATATTGCTTGATGCTGTTTAGTATGGGGTCAATATATATGAGGCCCACAATTTTTTTTTTACAATTTTTTTTTATGGGCCTGTTTAATATGAGGCCCAATTTTTTTTTTTTTTTTTTTTATATATACTATGTTCAAAACATGATTGATATAACATTGTAATTTGTGCTCCGTATCTAAAACTTTATTATATTAGTGTTTGTTAAGAATACAAAGTCTGTACTATTTTTTTTGACATTATTTATTTTTTTAATATGGGATTCATTTTTTTTATATATTGCTTGATTTTGTCAATATGGGATACTATGTTTAAAACACGATTAATATAACATTGTAGTTTGTGCTCCGTATTTAAAACTTTATTATATTAGTGTTTGCTATGAATACGCATCGTGTTTAATATGGAGGCCCATATTTTTTTTAACATTGTTTGTTTTTTAAATATGGGATTCACATTTTTTTTTTCAATATTGCTAGATTTTGTTAATATGGGGTCCACTTTTTTTTCCCCGTGAGTTTGAATGTGGTGGGTTTCACTTTTTTTTTTTTAATACCGGATGTTGTTTAATATGGGGCCCATAATTTTTTTTACAATTTTTTTTAATTTTGGATGTTGTTGAATATGGGGCCCATAATTTTTTTTTTTTTTTTTTTACAATTTTTACTATGTTCAAAACATGATTGATATAACATTGTAATTTGTGATCCGTATATAAAATTTTATTATATTAGTGTTTGCTAAGAATACAAAGTACGCACTTTTTTTTTGACATTGTTTATTTTTTTAATATGGGATTCATTTTTTTTTATATATTGCTTGATTTTGTAATATGGGATACTATGTTCAAAACACGATTAATATAACATTGTAGTTTGTCTTTCCGTATTTAAAACTTTATTATATTAGTGTTTGCTATGAATACGCATCGTGTTTAATATGGGGCCCGCATTTTTTTAACATTGTTTGTTTTTTAAATATTGCTTGATTTTGTTAATATGGGGTCCACTTTTTTCCCGTGAGTTTGGATGTGGTGGGTTCCACTTTTTTTTTTTTAATACTTTTGGATGTTGTTTAATATGGGGCCCACAATTTTTTTTAATAATTGAATGTTGTTGAATATGGGGCCTATAATTTTTTTTTTTTCAATTTTTTTTTTTTTTTTTTTTAGGGCTGTTTAATATGGGGCCAAATTTTTTTTATTTTTTTTATGTTGGTGTTGGGGGGGGGGGGGGGGTCCACGGACGGACGACGAAAGAAGCACCAACCGGTGCTTCTAATATAGTAGAAAAACATATCACAACAATACAGTCTAAATACTTATTACACCTAATTCAGCAACGATGTCAATGTAGTAATATTATTTTTTTTCATTTAAATAAATGTTACATTTATTTTAATGTCTATTGCTATTTTATATAATTTAATTTTTTTAATTTATTAACACGTGCAACGCACCTACGTTTTTAATCAAAAGAGTGCCCGGCACTTAAATTTTTTCCTCAAAGTCCCCAACATCAACCCATCTAGGCAATATCTTGCTCACTCTTTTAAAGGTCTCAAATATGGTGTTATTACATCCATATGACTAGTTGGTAATTGGTAATTATAGTATTTGTTACACATTATTGTTTGTTTATTTCTTCATTGGAAAAACAATTTAAATTTTTAAAATGAAAAAAAAACCGACATGGTAATTACACTTGTTCAATCAAATATATATGCCTTGAGAAAAAATGAATTTTCAAAAAACATGACTTCAGGCCTATTCACGTGTCTAAAAGTGGTGAGATATCCTTTTTTTTTTTTTTTTTTTTACCATTGGTGTTTAATAGACACATATAAGATGGGGTTGGAGTGTTCAATAGGTACTGGCCATAGTTGAGGTGTCAGAATGAAAACTGGAGTACTTCAAGTTTGAGGAACCGTCTATGTATTTGGCCCGTTATAAATTACATATAAACGTTATATCTATCAAATATATTTTGTAATTATTATACTTTGTAATTACTATGCAATTTTATTAACAGGAAAAAGGCTAGTAAATACATTGTTTTTGAAGGAAATTGGACCGGGCCACCCATGTGGGTCAAACCCAAATCAATATTAATTAAGTAAATATATAATTAGTTATATATTTATATTAATATTAGAATTTCAATTATAAGAGGACACAACATTTAGAGTAAACAGTTGTATCTATTCAGTCTTTTGAAAGAGAACGCTCTTTCACATGAGAAGAACATCTGAAATTCTTCTCCTCCCAAAACAAAAAGAAAATTCTTCTCCTTCTCAAGTTCTTGCAAAGCGATTCTATTGAAGATTCTTCCTGAAAGCAAGAACACTTCTATAACTAAGGTATGCGATATAGATTGTGGCTATTTCAGTGTAGTTCGTGTTCCATAAACTTGTGATTGCACTATTTGACTAGTGAAACGAATTCAATGATTCTGCAAACTGTGTGTTTGATTTAATTCTTCACTGGTATCAGAGCCTAGGGTTATAATGTTTCCTTGTCAATCCGAAATTTGCTTTGTTTTTTATTATAAAGTTTTTTTTTTCGAAACTGTATAAGTCCTTCATATCACGGAACGGCTGCACACATTTTTTTTCTGGTTAATTTATTCTCTAGTTAAGAATTTCCATTAAGTTTACTGTGTTAAAAAAAACAAAAGGGGAATTGGTGTTTTTGTTAAGATCGTAGCCGAAGATGGCAACAACATAGTGGGACTTGTGATTTGAAATTATCCATTTAAATTTTTTTATCTTAAAAAAAAAAAAAAAAAGGAATCTCCTATTTTTTCCCCACTAGTTTTTGTTTTTTATATTTGTAACCAATGGTACAAGTCACTTCATGAGACGATGAATCGCATCATCTAAGAGAAGGTTGATTTTTTTTGTTAAATCCCTTCATTATGCTTAAAAGAAACTTTGGAATTAAGTGACTTAATATTAAAGTAGCAATGGGATAGAGAACCCATTTTTTGCTTCTCCTTCTTCAAAATATGCAGTTATGATCTACTTATTCATGTTGACAGATGTACTAATTATTTGAGTTTGATTTGGATGAATTCTGTAAAGCATATTTTTTTAAGGGAAAGATTTCAGAGTATAGAACTAAACCACTGAATGTGATAGAGGTTTCAATGTTCAGTTGTTTTTTGAAAGTAATATATTTTTTTTTTTTTGTTTGTTCTATAAGGACTTGTCTCCTTATGACTTTCAACCACAAGAAATCTATTTAGCAGTGAATGAGATTAGTTAATTTTTTTTTAACCTCATCCATGAAGATTTGTTGTTCTTTCTTCGCCTGCTTCCAAGAACTTAATTCTTTTTTATTGTCATCACCTCTCCATATAAAATTATTATCAAGATGAGTCTTGATAAACTTGTATGGAATCTTGTATGGTGCTTTTTGAACAAGTGACGGTATATTTTTTTTGGAAAAATTTGCAGGGAAGATAATTCTAACAATGACCCATGTTATTGTCTATCATTTCAATTCTTAACAGATTTCTTCAATTGATTTGAGATACATTATCTTATGGTCATGTTATTTTGATTGATGTTGGGTCCGTCTAATAAGCCGAAACAGAATTAGTTTGAAATTTATGCATATTTAATCTTGAATTTATGTGATTTAAGATAAGTATTCCTTAGATGATTAATTATATTAGATTTATAACATATTAGTATTCAGATGATGATTGGGAACATAGTGAACTTTTGATTCTGAAGCTAGTATGAAATAAATTTTGACATGACTAATTGTTTTAGGAATTTCTATGTATATGAATTTAGGCATGTGAAAAGTACATAATCGTCTCATGATAGTTTATACTTGTTTGATTCAGTATGTCAACTACCGTGAAAAATATTGTTGCCGAGCTTAACAAAGGTGATAAGCTAAACGGAGACAAATACGAAATATGGAGTATGAAAATACAATATGTCCTGGAAGAGCAAGAGGCTCTTGAAGATCTTAATATGTCCACGACAATTCCTGAAAATGGTGATACTCCCCAGCATGTGAAAGATCTTGAGGCTTATCAGGCTTGGAAAAAGAAAAATTCTCTTGCTCGCATAACGTTGCTGAGCAACATGGATAACGATATTATGAGAGAATTTCGAAAGTATGACAATGCCAAGGACATGTCCGCATTAAAAGAAAAGTTTGGTCATACTTCAGTTGCCAAGTTAAGAGCGCTTACTATTAAGTTTGATACTTATAAGAAGCGTCTTGATCATACTATGCGTAACCATCTGCGCCATATGTCGAATATGGTGAATGAACTGAAAGATGTCGGTCATGTGTTGAGCGAAGAGCAACAAGTACAAGTTTTGATTCGCTTCCTACCTCAAAGCTGGGAAAATATGAAAATGCACTTGACATATAATTTTAGCATCAAAACTATGGAAGATGCTAAGCGTCATTTGGAACTCGAGGAAGAGCGTCTCGGGATGGACAAAGCTACTACGAGTGCGTATGTGGGGAGTTCGGGTCCAGAACGTGGACAAGGCCAAAAACGCAAGTATGGTGGTTTTTTCAAAAAGAAAGGGAAGGGACAAGTCTCGAAAAAGCCTAAATATAATCAACAAGAAAATAAAGGTGCTTCTGTTCGAAAGAAGAAAGTGATTATAGCAAAGCTCAAATGCTACAACTGTGAGAACATGGGACATTTTGCTCGTGACTGTCCTGAGCCTAATGGTGCTTTCATTGACTCCATTTCCTCATCCATTGCTTTTAACTATTTATCCTTAGCGGGGCATGTAAGAGCCTCATTTATATTTCGTGGCTCTTCTTCATCTTGTGGAGTAACTATAAATGCTTCCCCTTCGATCTCAAATCGGCGACGGGGAATTTTTGGATGACTTGTTTGTCGAGGTTGAGATTGATAAATTGATTTATCAATTGATAAGTTACTCCCAGTCGGACTGGCAATATCAAAAGGATTCAATACTGATTGAGTATTTGTGCTAGTAGGAACTGATCCATTATCATCTAAATGACTCCCACTCAAATCCATTTGAACGTCTATAGCGAAAGTGATCCGGTCCCTAGTTTCATAAAGAGATAAGTCTTGACCTATCTCACCCTGCTTAGGAAAATCATTCTCTAAGAATGTAACACCGTGTGATTCAGCTTTAGTCACAGTGCCACTATCTTGTTCACTCAAGAACACATAACCCTTAGATTGTTCAGAGTATCGTATAAAGATACACTTTCTTCCCCTTGGACCAAATTTTCCATATCGGGAAAAAGGATTATGTATAAAAGCCGCACAGCCTCATGGCTTCAAAATGCTCAAATCGGGCTTTTGTTTAGTCCATAACTTATACGGCGTAGATGTAACTGACTTAGAAGGGACACGATTAAGTACAAATGTAGCAGTGAGCAATGCATCACCCTAATAGGTGATAGGCAATTTTTCTTGTGCCATCAAGAACCTAACCATTTCTAACAAGGTTATGTTTCGTCGTTCCGCAACACCGTTTTGTTGTGGAGTGTAGGGAGTAGTTAATTGTCTTTGAATTCTCTTTTCATCACATAATTGTTTGAACTTATTAGACAAATATTCTCTTCCTCGATTGGTTCTTAAAGCTTTAATTTTTCTTTCTAGTTGATTCTCGACTAAGTTCATAAACTTAATGAAGCAATTAAAAGATCCAAATTTGTGAGAAATCAAATATACATAACCATATCGAGTACAATCATCGATAAATGTGATGAAATAAACTGCACCATGTCTTGCCCTTACATTAATTGGACCACAAATGTCAAAATGGATTAACTGCAACGGAGTGTCAGCTCTTATATCTTTTCCAAATGGTTTTCTTGCAGTTTTTCGGGCTAGGCAATATTCGTAAGTAGACAAATCTACTTTGTCTATAGAACCAAGAAGATGTTCTTTGGCTAAGCGATTCATTCTTTGCTGGCCAATATGACCAAGCCTAGCATGCCATATATTTACATCATTTTCACACTTAGAAGTATACGTAAATAAGGAAAAACAAATATTATTATTATCGAAATTAGGTACAATATCCAATAGAATAAAACCATTACAAGGATAACCAGTGCCATATTTTGTCTTCGCCAAATAAAAATCCAAATCATGTTCATGAAAGATTAAATGAAATCCTAAATTAATCAACATTGTGACTGAGACTAGATTCCGGCGAATTAACGGAGCAAATAGTACATCATGTAGAAACAAAGTTCGGCCACTACGCATCTCAAGTTTGTAGATACCAATTCCTTTGACCTCCACTTTGGAGTTGTTTCCTACATAAATCCATTTTGCTCCTTGCAGAATTCATCGAAATTCTACAAATGCATCTCTGTCGTCGCTATATGGTCAGTGGCTTCCGGGTCTACAATCCACATGGGATGAGATTCAGCTAGATAAGCAGAACATGATACATTTGCATCACTATGTAAGTTAGAAATAAAGTCATATACACCCATTTGGGCTCGGGACGTCCAAAACAAAATGTCGATGTTCTCACGGTTAGTGGCATTTGAGCTTTGCCATATTCGCTTTCTTCTTTCGAAACGAAAGCACCTTTATTTTCTTGTTGATTATATTTAGGCTTTTCGAGACTTGTCCCCACTTCTTTTGAAAAAACCACCATATTTGCTTTTTTGGCCTTGTCCACGTTCCGGACCCAAACTCGCCAGATAAGCACTCGTAGAGCTTTTGTCCATTAAAGGGCCGCTGTTACACTTCGAGTTCCCGAATGATGCTTAGCATTCGTAGTTTTGATGCTAACGTTATGGGTCGAGTGCATTTTCATATTTTCCCGGCTTTGATGTAGGGAGCGAATCCTGGTGTACTTGTTGTTCAACACGCTGACGACCATCTTTCAATTCCTTCCATATTTGACATATAAGCGCGGTCTTTACGCATAGTATGATCGGGGCCGCTTCTTATAAGTACCAAACTTAATAGTAAGTGCTCTTAACTTGGGCCCGAAGTATGACCAAACTTTTTCTTTTAATGCGGACCACGTATTGGCGTTGTCATACTTTCGAAATTCTCTCAGAATATAGCTATCCGTGCGCCTTGACAACGTTATGAGAGCGGAGAAATTTTTCTTTTTCCAATCACGATAAGCTTAAAGATCTTTCACGTATTTGGGGAGTATCTCTTTTTCTTCCCGGGACATAATGTATTTTCGTACTCCGCGTGTTTCGTAATTGTCTACGTTAGCTTATCACTTTGTTAGCTCTCGGCAACAATATTTTTCGCGGCAGTTGACATATTGAATCAAACAGGTATAAACAAGAAGTGAACGTGATGTACATATCTACGCATCAAATGATAGAAGATCCTTAAAGAAACCCATAGCATGTGATTCTTATGAAAGACACGTGAAGTCATTGGGTTTCCGTAGATGCTAATGTATTTATATTTTATTTTTTCCAATCATGTTCATGTAAAATTACATTATTGAAGTTAATGTTAGTTTATGCCTAATATCCATTCTTGTTGGTTCATATACATATAATATTTTGGTTTTAGTACATAAATTTTTAGTACAAGAAGCATGTCGGACGGACAAAAAGATTGGTCTATTCACACAGACAATCACCTCTATTGTCTAAGTGACAGATAGAGATGAGACAATTATAAACTAATTATTGTCAGAAGTGATGATAAACCAGAGCTTGAAGTTTATAATAAGAATGTCGGTTTTTTTTTTTTTTTTTGTGTTTAATCATATGTGATTAAAATGATTTAGTCTGTTCTTAATGCCAGATGTGAGTTCTGATGAATAAAATGATTGAGTAGATTTGTGAACTCAAAGTTAGACATGAGTTGTTTGAATTATCATCTACACAGTATTTAATTTGTAAAGACATATGCTCCGCGGAAAAGGAGTAAATCTTTGTGATACATGTTTCATACCATGTATGTATATGGTGACACATAAGGGAGATACAAGTTTAATCTCTAGTTGCTATCGTGTGAAGCCCTGAAAATTATAAGTAATTTTCCACATTGTACCCTACGTGACTTTGATCGGTTTCTTGAGATTCGATTTGGTGTTTTGCTATCTTAGAATGTTGCCCGAGAGATCATGTTTGATTCGGTGCCGGCGGGACATTTCTAGAAAAGCATATCGGATTGAGATTAAGAGATTCATGAGAAGAGAGGAAGATCATTAAGTATTATCACATTAATTGTGTTCATTGACCGGTCCTTTATGTTTGTCTTTGAGACAAGAACAAAATGATGAACTCAAATTTAAGACAAAGAGATTGTGAGAGACATGAATATGATAAATGATCTAGGGTACTGCATACTATAATCTACTCTAAGTTTCATTGAACGAGATGCTATATATTCCTAACAGATGTATAGCAATGAAGCTCTCGAAGTATGTACTGGTCACACGGCCTAGTCGCTATGTGTGAAAGTTACAGAATATAGGAATGAGAGCTGGCCCACTATGTTTGAGTGGGAGATGAAGGAAATTGGACCGGGCCGCCCATGTGGGTCAAACCCGGCTCCATATTAATTAATTAAGTAAATATATAATATTTATAATTAATATTAGAATTTCAATTATAAGAGGACACAACGTTTAGAGTAAACAGTTGTGTCTATTTAGTCTTTTAAAAGCGAACGCTCTTTCACATGAGAAGATAACGTTTGAAATTCTTCTCCTCCCAAAACAAAATAAAATTCTTCTCCTTCTCTAATTCTCAAGTATGAAAGTGATTTCGAAAGATTCTTCCCAAAAGCGAAACAACACTTCCGTAGATTAGGTACGCGATATGGTGTAGGCTTATTTCAAAGGTGTAGTATGTTTCATAAATATTTGATTTGATCTTTCGGTAGTGAAAGAAATTCAATGATCCTGTAAACTGTGTGTTTGATTTAATTCTTCAGTTTTCAAACACACCCTAATAAACGACAAATGAACTTTGTCTCCATTTTAACATTTCAAGATTCATCCAATTATACAAACGGCAAAGTCGGCAACCTTTTAAACGCAAAGTCACAATCGCAAAAAATTAAAGGACCGCATTAGCTCTCGTGCTGAAATAGATAATTTCACTTAAAACCTTGACAAAAAAGGACAGTTCCTAGTGTCTTTATTTTTTATTCCTGGTTACCAATGGATTGCTCAGAGTTTGACTGTGACCTTTCCCAATTTATTATGAAGAATTAAGACGAGTAGGATTGAGTTGAAATTAGGGGTGAGCATTTGGTGTTTAGTTCGGTATTTCTAAAGTTCAGATTCGGTAATCGATAGTTGAGAGTAGATATCAAATATCGAATCGAAAAAAGTTCGATTCGATAATACGATAATCGGTAAATTAAACTTCAATTCGGTATTGAAGTTGGAATCGACTAAATTATAAATTTAATGCCGTTTCTTCAATTATTTATGTTTTTCAATGTGGAGGCACGATATAATAAAAATCCAACAACTAATTGACACGACTAAAAGACATCTAGGATATTAAATTAGAAAAAGGCTAGGAGATAATCCAAATGCTGCTACAAAATGGATTATCCAACAAATGTAGATAGCAATAGCACTAGTTACATGCCCCTATTTTGCTACTTTGTTTTGAGTCACTCAGATACTCAGAGTCATACACCATCGGACATAGCTCATACGGACTAAGAATTCTTTGACTGACTATTGATGGTCCTATTAGATATATGAGTTATAATTAGGGGTGGACCTTTATTCAATAGACATTTTGGTATTCGGTAAATACCAAATACCTAACGGTATTAATATCTCATATCAAACCCGAACCCAAATACCTTAATTTTGAAATTTTACTCTCGAATACGGTACCGAATACCAAATTTCCAAAATTCTCGATTCGGTTAGATAATTCGTATTTCTTGCGTATTTCGATATTTTATGCCCAGCCCTAACTAAAATAGTCGAGCAAAAGAGGCAAGTAGAGAGTTTTGACTAAAACGATTGAGTAATTTGTAAAAGGAAAATGAAATCTTGATTTGAATAGAGTTGCAATTCTTGATTCTTATTCTTGTAACCTGTAAACAAGTGACCCAACTTGTAATCAAGCAACCTTTACACCACATGATATACTATTCCAATTTCGCTTATGACTTTTATGCCATTCGGGGATATACAGCCCTCCATAAATTAATATACTACTATTCTTCACCTCATAAAAATTATTTTTGCATAAATTAGCGAGAACTTATTTATTATTTTATGAAGAATAAATTATAATGCGGATGTATGCTCATGTAAGTAGTACATGAAATATTATGGCTAAAGTAATAAAACTTTAACCCTTATAATAGCAATAAACCTTTTATTTTAGTTAAAAGTAAAATCATACAATGTACAATATTGAATTAAATATCTCGCCGGAAATAATTTTAATATTTTAATTTGCAAATCCAAGCATATTCATATCAAGACGATCCTCCATAAAGCGCCATAAAATAAAATCACGTACACACAATCCTATCCGGATTCCACTTTCTAGTATTTGATATATTCATATCAAATAATCTCCCAATTCCTAATTTTGGCCTTATGTTGGGGGGAACGGGGCTGCGGGGAGAAGGGAGCGGAGGGGTGAGTAATTAATGATGGCCAACACTTTATTGCCTTCACCTATAAATCAACTACCGGTTTTGGTAGACCCTCCGTTGTCGATTTTGCAAGGCTTGCAAGATGATAAGGGCAACATTATAGTAGTATTGAAGTCAATGTTTTCGTCTGTAATAATCTTGGGAAACTCGGTATCCTTAGTATTATCGACACCGATGTAATAGCTACTTCCTCTGTTTCAATTTATATGAATTTATTTTCTTTTTAATTCGTATTAAAATAAATGATCTCTTTCCTAATTTAGAAATAAATTCACTTTATGAAATAATTTATAGTCACACAAATATTCAAGACTTATTTTAATCCACAAGTTTTAAAAAATTTCCCTTTTCCTTAAATATCATGCCCAGTCAAATGAGTTCATATAAATTGAAACGGATGGAGTATTTAGCTTATATAAATAAATTAGTACTGTGAAAGAATGTGGTGTAACGGATGGAGCAGCTTTTTTCTTAATTAAAAATTTTGAGTTCGAACTTTGAGTATGAAAAAATTCTTGGTAAAAGCTTTCTCCCCGAATGAAGTCCTACGCGGCGCAAATCCAACTATAATCGAACTCTTATGTCTGTACCTGGCATCGGGTGAAACTTTTTTTTTATCAATAAATTAGTTTCCTTAACTCAAAAAAAGTGACGGGGCGACACATATTACAAATCAAATTGCTTAGCTATTTTCACAGGTGCTGTTTAACATGCTCAAGCCTTATCTATTTAGACTACCCCAGCCTGTGAATTCATTGAAACCAAATTGGCCAGAGAGAGTGAGTATTGAGAGGGACTCTTCTTAATTCTCATTATCCCTTTCTTAAAAACGTTTTTTTTTTTTTTTTTTGAAGAAGAAGAAGAAAGAAGCCAAACCAACATGCTGAGGATAGCTTCAAGGTTAGTCCTCTGACTCCCTTTCAATCTTTCTAGCAACTTCATGAACCACCAAAAAGAAAGAAGATTTTTCTTTCAGATATTCTTGGGTCAGATTTAATTAAAAAAAACAGTTCAATAGGTGAGAATAGTCCGAGACAACAAAGAAGATAACTACCCATTTCCTTAACCAAACGTGGGACGCTTAAAAAGTTGTTTTTAAATTATATTCAACCGACAACTTATGCGAACATATTATTTCTCTTTTAGTGTGTTTTAAAAAGAATGAACTCTTTTTAAAGTAAAATTAATTTTATTTAGAACTTGACATTTTATCTTTAATGAGAAGTATTTTATAGTCGCACTAATTATATAATGTCATGGCATGTCACACAAATATTGACCACAAGTTTCAAAAATCTTATAGTAATATAAACTTTAGGACATTTTTAAGACCACACACAAATGTTATGACGCCTTTGAATGTCGGACTTGTTGTCTTACTATATCTGAAATATAATCCGGAAACTAAACAACCAAAGTAAAATATAAATGGAGAAGAAGCAGAAATATAATAACGATGAATAAATTCGGGCTCGTTGAATTCACAATGTGTCTTTAAGGAACTTAATTTCCTAAGTCTCAAGGTTACAGATTATTTCCTTTCACGATAGAACGAATTACCGTCACCAGTATAACGGTACCTCAAACAATCGGTGTGCAGCAAACTCAAAGAATCAGACGAATCACACTAACTGTTTTGTGTAGACGATAATATGCAGAAAGAAGAGAGATTTTAGAAATTTAATTTTGTAAGGAAAAAAAAATCTGATGAACAACCAACATTTATACCCTGAAGGTTGAGTCCAATCCGAAGAGAAGCAGCTCTTTCAAGTGGCTTTTCGGGAAAGAGATGCAACAACCTAAAGATACTCTTAACATGGTGTAATATTATCCGCTTTCATCAAGTCTGCACATTTTTTCTCCCAAAAGATCACACCTCACACACAAAAAATTGAGACCACAAGTTCCAAAAATATCTTTCTTTTTTAAGTTTTGTGTTCAATCAAATATGTTACATAGATTAAAACGAAAGGAGTATATGTTATGAAAAAGTATTGGTGAAATTTAATCAAAGACAAGCCATTGATGCATATAATCCAAATTTGGAAAGAGGATGACTGGTCATTTCTTAGGTCCAAATTTGGGAAGATGATGATTATATGAATCCTGGCCCTCTGATCCCCGTGGCGTATTTACTTTTGTTTTCATTTACTCGTGCCTTTGCCTTTTATGGTCAAAATTTCCTCGTCCTACCTTATCTTTACATCTCAAGATTGTGTTATTAAACACAAGTTATTGACATGTCATAAAATACGTGATTTACACTTCTTTGACGAGCTAGCGTGAGATGACTCCAAATGATACAAATATGACCTAATATCATGTGCCGATTGATGAGTTATGAGTTTCGATGATCAACATATACATCAAGGACCAGGTCCTTTATCAGTTCCCCCGGGCACTGTACGAACGTGACAGCTGTAAAGCTATGGCACTGTTCCGACTTGCAGAGCCACAGCGGGACAGACGGTTCATTGCAACATCTCTATCTATATCGCATGCCACTCACATGCTCTCATTGGCCCCCCTATATAAACAACATGTTGGCATTTGTTTGACCTAGCACAAAAAACATATTATTCTCATTATTGAAAAGAGTAGCCGCCACTGTTTTCTCAGAGCTTTCAAGATCAAGACTAAATAACTCTAAGGACCATATCCCAATACTAAAGATGTCTTAAGTCCTAGGTTGTTTTAGTCTTTTCTTTTGGTCTAAATATTGTAAACCTACACTTCTTTTAAGAAGGGCTTTAGTAGGTGTTTGGTTTATTAAGCTTTTTGTGTAGACGCCTAACTATAGTTAGTTATGGTGAGTTAAAGTTCAGCTGCAGGTAGTTGAATTAGTTTAGTTCTTGGCTAGAGTTAGTTAAGTGAGTGCTTGCAATAGAGTTATTGTAAGGGAGGGATTAGTGGGCTAATTCCTTGATTGCAAAAGGCTTGTAATCTGAAAAACGTTGCTCAGTTAGTGAAGTTGGAAATCCTACCAGTGTAGGTCGTGGTTTTTAATTTCTTGAGTAAGGAGTTTTTCACGTAAACATCGTGTCTTGTTTACTTCTTTTTTTTTTTTTTTTTTTTTTTTTGCTTTTTTTGGGGACAGGATAAGGTCGGTCCCTTTATCTGTTTTGGTGGATGCTTAGCTTCTATCAATTGGTATCAGAGCAGGTTCCTTCTAAAAAGGTAACACCTAGAAAGGATCTCTCATTATGGCTACTCCACCAAACTTTGAGGAAAGACAGTCAACCACGAGACCTCCAAGGTTTAATGGAAAGTATTATGGATAGTGGAAAACAAGAATGCATGACTATTTGATGGCTGAAGACTCTGAGCTCTGAGACATCATTCTTGACGGTACTTTTGTCCTTACAAAGACTGATACTGAGTCTGGAAAGCTAGAGGTAAAACCAGAAAAGAATATATCGAACCTGATAGAAAAGCCATTGAAAAGGGGTTCAAGGCAAAGAAGATTTTAATGTGTGGTATTGGACCAGATGAATACAATCATGTTTCATTTTGTGCTCGCCATGAAATATGGGAAGCCTGCGACGGCTCGTGAACGAACCTCTCGGAAGTCAAGCGAGTCCAAAATGGGCATGCTCACCACCGAGTATGAACTATTTAATGAAGGATGATGAGTCAATCGAGGATATGCACACTCGTTTCACCTCCATTATCACCGAGCTTCATTCTTGGTAAGTCACTCCAATCAACAAGCGAGTTCGAACAATACTTGGTGTTCTGCCAGGGTCTTGGGAAAGTAAAGTTAATGCCATAACTGAAGCCAAAGATCTGGAGAAAATGACCATAAATGATTTGATTGGAAATCTCAAAACCTATAAGGTGAAGAAAAAGAAGGAGCTTGAAAGATGAGAGCTAAAGAAAGAGAAGAACCTGATCCTGAAAGAGAAGAACCTGATCCTTAAAGCGTCTAAAAGTGAATCAAGTGGTGATGAATCTGATATGGCCTACATTACAAAAAGGTTTCGTAAGATGATTAGCAAAAATGGTGGGTTCTCCAAGATAGGAAGCTCCAGCAAGAATTTCAAACAGAATGACTTATGTCACAAATGTGGAAAGCGTGGTCACTACATTAAAGAATGCCCCCTTCACAAGCAAGATTACTACAAGAATGCTGACAATAGAGTGAAGAGATGTGATTGATAACTTGGTAAAGCAGGCTCTTGCTGCTTGGGGAGACTCATCTAGTGAATCTGAAGATGAAGATACAGGGGACACCTTCATGATGGCGGTTGAAGATGAACCTGCGAAGTATGAGTCCATCTTTGCACTCATGGCCAAATCGGAGGATGAAGATGACAATGAGAATCAAGAGGTAAATTTCTTTGATGTTTAGAAAAATCTGAAAAAAAATATTCTCAAAAGAAATTAATATCTCTTGCAAATGTGCTGATTGATACCTATCATAGCCTTATTAATGAGAAAAATGTCTTAAATGAAGAGATTGAAGGGTAACAAGTAAGGGATGATATGGTAGTAAACATTGTTGATCTAAAGGAACAAGTTGAAGAGTTAGCTAGGGATAATGTTATGTTAATTAGTTAGATGAACAAATGGGTGAACACTCCTTCTAAAAGAAAACAAGTGGGCAATGAGACTTATTTTGAGATTGATAGTGAACTCAAAAAGGCTAAAATAAATCTCACTGTTGAGCTAGAAATAAATAGGCAACTTCAAGAGGATCTAAGTCGTGTGAAATCTGAACGTGATAAGTCTCTTCACTGGACCTGTTCCTCTAACAAAGTTGTTGCTATGTGCAAAGGTAATGATGGTAGAGAGGGTGTTGGTTATAAAAAGGGAAAGACCTCGTTCAATCCTTATAGCAAATATGTCTCTGTGACTGAAAATTGGCTTTGCACCCACTGTGGCAACACTGGTCATTACAAAAACTCCTGCAAGCAAGATTTCAGTTTATGCGCAATGCAGCTTATGTTGAAAACAAACCCGAATGCAGAACCGGTCCCCACAAAAATGAAATCTGTTGCTACCGTACGGGCGAATAGATCTCTTATTCATCCATTCTATGATTACAAGGGACCCAAGTTGGCGTGGGTTCCTCAAACTAACAAATAACTTTGTTTGCAGGTTGGAGTGAGGGGGAGCAGTAAAAAGTGATTTGTGGATAGTGGCTGCTTAAAGCACATGACTGGAAGGATGGAAAATTTTCTCTCACTTAAGGCCTTGAAAGGTGGGAGTGTGTCTTTTGGCAATGGGAAGAAAGTATATATTCTTGGTATTGGTAAAATTGGCAAGGCACTTTCCCATGCTATTGAAAATGTTTCCTACGTGAAAGGTTTGAGTTACAGTCTGCTGAGTGTGCCCCAAATATGCGACAAAGAAAACAAAGTGGTGTTCTTGTCTCATGTGTGCACTATCACTAATCTCAAAACCGGAGAAGTAGTACTAACTGCAAATAGATACAAGAACATCTATGCAGCAGATTTTGGCTCATCTGTTGATGGTGACTTGACTTGCCTCAGTGCTGTGTATGATAATACTGAGTTGTGGCATAGTAGGCTGGGACATGCAAGCTTCACTCTGCTGAACAAACTAGTGGCAAAGGACCTGGCCGTGGGCTACCAAATGTCAAGTTCAAAGATCACAAGGTGTGTGATGCGTAAATAAAGGAAGCAAGTCAGACCTCCTTTAAACCAAAGAAGAAGTGAGCACCTCAGGCCACTTCGAGTTTCTTCATACGGATCTCTCGGGCCATGAGATTCGTGGAAAAGAAGTACACATTTTGTGATTGTTGATGACTTTTAAAGATTCACTTGGACTCTCGTTTCTAAGAACCGGACGAAACATTCCATTGTGTTTGTAGCCTTGTGAAACAAACATTCAAGTAAAGTGGAGACACCAAGTTGTAAGTATAAGATCCGATCATGGCACCGAATTTGACAATGCAAACATTAATGAATTTTGTCTTTGAAAATGGGATTAGTCACAATTCCTCTTGCTCTAGAACACCTCAAAGAAATGGTGTTGTGGAAAGGAAAAACAGGACACTTGAAGACATGGCAAGAACAATGCTGATTGCAAGTGATGTGGCCAAAAGTTTCTGGGCAGAGGCTGTTAACACCGCTTGTCATTTGATCAATAGGTGTATGATCAGATCCTTGCTTGAAAAGACACCCTATTAACTACTAAATGGAAAGAAACCAAGCTAACTTACCTTAAGGCTTTTGGATGCAAATGTTTTATTCTTAATAATGGTAAGGAGGCCTTAGGAAAGTTTTGATACTAAAAGTGATGAAGGAATATTTCTTGGGTACTCTTCTCATAGCAAGGTATATAAAGTTTTCAACACGAGAAATCAAATTGCGGAAGAAAGTGTGCATGTAATCTTTGATGAGACAAATGAGTTGGGAAGCAAAGGGATACAAAGGGATGAAGCAGATGATGGAGACCTCTCAATTCCTAATGAGGTCCTAGAAATCACAAATGGAAAGGATGAAATGATGAATCAAGTTGAAGCAAGTAATGAAGAAGATGCAACTGGATATCCAGATGCCAAGGTACCTGGTCCCTCCATCACTCCCTTCGATTTCAAGATAGGGGAGTAGTTGATGTTGTGTCGAAGCACTCCGGTGCCGATCGGAGAAGTGGAGATCACGCATCTCTAGATATGAATGATGGTTCCAACGCGGAGACACTCGGTCCCCACCAGCCGGAAATTCAAGTATCCAACTGGAAACACAAAAAATCTTACCCTCTTGAAAATGTAATCACTCCCTTAAACTCTGACATCCAAATCAGATCTAAGGCAAGAAAAATGTTTGCCTACTCTGCGTTCATTTCCCAAATTGAGCCCAATAATATCAAGGAGGAATTGAAAGATGCTGACTAGATTAGTGCTATGCAAGAAGAGCTTCATCAATTTGAAAGTAACAAGGCGTGGCACCTGTCCCTAGACCAGCAGACAGAATAGTGATTGGGACTAGGTGGGTGTTTCGCAACAAGCTTGATGAGTCTGGAAACACTACCAGAAATAAGGCAAGACTGGCGGTTCAAGGGTATAATCAATAAGAGGGTATTGACTATGATGAGACTTTTGCATCAGTGGCAAGGATGGAGGCAATTAGGATTCTAATTGCTTTTGCATCCCACATGGAGTTTAAATTGTTCCAAATGGATGGCAAAAGTGCATTTCTCAATGGATACTTGAAAGAAGAGGTCTTTGTTAAGCAACCTCCTGGCTTTGAAAGTCATGATCATCCTAAGCATATTTTCAAGCTTGACAAAGCTCTTTATGGCTTAAAATAGGCTCCTCGAGCATGGTATGAAAGATTGTCAAAGTTTCTTCTAGAAAATGGGTTTATAAGAGGTAGAATTGACAACACTCCGTTTCTAAAGAAGAGAGGGAAGAATTTGCTGATTGTGCAAGTATATGTTGATGACATCATCTTTGGTGCTACTCTTGATTCCCTATGTGAAGAATTTCGAGCTAATGGAGAAGTGAATTTGAAATGAGCATGATAGGTAAGCTAAATTTCTTCTTGGGACTACAAGTCAAGCAATCTCAAAAGGGCACCATGATTAGTCAACAAGAGTACATTTGGCAAATTTGAGTAAGTTGAGGGATGAAGAGGAAGAAGTGATTGATATGTCTAATGGAAAAGAGAAGGAGGAAGCCCTTTTGGTCAGGAAAAACTCCAAAAGTAAAAGCACGTCAGTGGCTGTTGAGAAGAAAATTATGGCTGAAGGAGGTGAGGAAAGTGAAAAGGAAGAAGCCGTGGCAGAGGAGAAGTTGGTGTCAAAATCCCCTAAGAAAAGAAAAAGCGGTTTTAGTGAAGAGGGAGGTTCTTCCAAAAGAAGAAGAGTCAGTGTCGAAGGGCCTGGTTCCTCAATGAAAAGCAAGCAAGCATTGGAGAAGGAAAGACAATATAATCTGCAAGGGTAGAAGGTTTTACTGGGAAGAGTCATTGATCAAGAGATTGTAGGACACCAAGCGTTAGAGGATTTAATGGAAGTGCTCAAATCTCAACAATGGGAGCACCTAATGGAAGGTCCTGCAGTGGCTTATGAGAAAAAAGTAGTTGATTTCTTTGTAAATCTTCAATACACTGATGACTACTCATTGGTTTGCCAAGTTGATGCAGTGGAGTTCAACCTCAATGAAGAGCAGCTAGGGGCAATTCTTGGCGTTCCAATTGATGGAGTAAGTAGACTGGAAGAAGGAGACAAGGCTACTGCAGACTTCAAGCTTCACATAGTTGCGTGGACGAGTATGTGACCACTGAGACCATATGTAAGAAACAAATGAAGTCTCAGTATCAGTTGCTATTTGAGTTCGTGAGCAAGGTCATGCTTTCTCGGACTGAGAAAAGGTGTATTACTTCCAAGACGGGCCTGGTCCTTATGGAAATTCTAGATGGTGGCCACTTGATTAGTTTGCCTGGAATAATGGTGTAGCACATAATAAAGCTGGTGGATGTCAAGGATGGTAAGCATGGTCTGGCTTATGGCTTTCTTCTTACCAAAGTGTTTGAGCATTTCAAAGTGCCTCTTGGCAAAGCCTCCAAAGGGACCAATAAGCAAATGTTCTTTACGTCCACCCTAGAGGAGTGTGAATGTATCTCAAAGAAAGGAGGAGCAGGGACCACATCCACTATATTGAGTCTGATTCAAGCAAATGAGAAAATCTTGGCTAATGTTGAGAGGTTGCAGGTTGAGAACACCCTGCTGAAGGCTGAAATCACCAAAATGAAGGTGGAGGGACCTGGTCACAGTGGTGATACAGCGACGGAAATTGCAGAGTTGCGAGAGGTTAATTCTAGTCTCACGAAGAAAGTTGCCGAGCTCCAGGAGCAAATCTTGGCTAATCACCAAGCTGCAGATTCTAGGCTTAACATGATGTTCAAAGCTTTCAACCCTGTCAACCCATCAAAGCCTGCCAAACCCTGATCCTCTTTTTCGCCCAACTTCCTAAACTTCTTTCTTTGATATTGGTGCTTTGATAATTAATTTAGTATGTGTGTGTTGAATTGATTACTGTGTTTTGTCCTCAAATTTCGTTTGATTGGCAATTCTCTGATTTCTGCACATATTTTCCTTCATGTTGCTTTGCCGTTTCTATTAGTACTCATGCTGAGTTGCCCAAGTGGCCTGAATTAATGTCTTTGAACCTCTTAATGCTTGTGTTTGTCTCTTTTCAATGATGCCAAAAGGGAGAAGATGTGTGATGTGATGTGTTGGCATACGCAAAAGGAATGATAATATTTTATGCTACATGTTAATGGGGTCAAATTTGCAGGGGGAACCTGATTCTTTGAGGAAACATCTTTTACGAGTTTGTCATCATCAAAAAGGGGGAAATTGATGAGTTATGAGTTTTGATGATTGACATATGCATCAGGGACCGGGTCCTTCATCAGTTCCCCGGGCTTCGTACGAACGTGATAATTTGTAAAGTCATGGGCAATCGTTCCGACTTGCAAAATCACAGCGGGACAGATGGTTCATTACAACGTCTCTATCTATATCACATGTCACTCACATGCTCTCAATGGCCCCCTATATAAACAAAATGTTGGCATTTGTTTGACCTAGCACAAAAAACAAATTATTCTCATTGTTGAAAAAAGTAGCCGCCACTGTTTTCTCAGAGCTTTCAAGATCAAGACTAAATAATTCCAAGGACCAGATCTCAATACTGAAGATATCTTAAGTCCTAGGTTGTTTTAGTCTTTATCTTTTGGTCCAAATATTGTAAACCTACACCTCTTTTAAGAAGGGCTTTTGTAGGTGTTTGGTTTATTAAGCTTTTTGTGTAGACGCCTAACTATAGTTCGTTATGATGAGTTGAAGTTCAGCTAGAGGTAGTTGAATTAGTTTGGTTCTTGGCTAGAGTTAGTCAAGTGAATGTTTGCAATAGAGTTATTGTAAGGAAAGAGATTAGTGGGCTAATTTCTTAGTTGCAAAAGGCTTGTAATATGAAAAACGTTGCTCAGTTAGTAAAGTTGGAAATCCTACCAATGTAGGTCATGGTTTTTAATTCCTTAAGCAAGGAGTTTTCCATGTAAACATCGTGTCTTGTTTACTTCTATTTTTTGCTTATGGGAACAGATAAGATACCTAGTCCCTTATCTGTTTTCGTGGACGCTTAGTTTCTATCACCGATACAAGAAAAATATATGAAAAATATATAACAAATTTAATTTGAGTGTCTAAATGAAAATTCCTAACGAATTCAGATAGCCACCTATTTGTTCGGTCCTTTCTTTCTAATTTTATTTGAGGGAACGACCTCTACCGGATCCTTGTTGCTTAAAATCTTGAATAAGGATCGGAGTTGTCTACTCGCACAGAAAGGTCTCATTACCATAAAGTATAAAGTCCTCAAAGCTAGCTGTTTTTAAAAAATATGGCCAAAACATTTTTCAACGTAACCTTGTTTTCGTTCTAAAGGGGCACCTCTGTTATCCAAATTATAAGCTGAAAGTAAATTTTGTGAATATAAGGAAACTCGAAGGCAAGGTGGCGCTGATAACAGGGGCAGCAAGTGGCATAGGAAAAGAAACTGCCGCAAAATTCATAAACAACGGTGCCAAAGTTGTAATAGCAGATGTACAAAAGCAGCTCGGCCAAGAAACTGCCTCCCAGCTCGGACCAAATGCCTCCTTTGTGGTATGCGATGTTACGAAAGAATCTGATGTTTCCAACGCCGTGGATTTCGCTGTCTCCGACCACGGACAGCTCGATATAATGTACAATAATGCAGGTATATATTATTCTCTCCAATCCACATAACAATTGATCTTATAGGTGTTTGGTAAAAGTCTAAGTCAAAATCAGTCAAAAGTTATAGGATGGATCCCCCCAACTGAACTTATAATTAACATATCTACTATTTCTTAAAATACTCTTCCCAATAGAATTTCTAACTCACTATCTATTCCTTTTATTCTTTTGTGCAAATGCTTTTTTACTAGATACTTTTATCAGTTTTAGAATTTTTATCCAAGTTACGAAATAGTAAATTGCTTATTTATAAAATCAGTAACAACACAAAGTGATTTTCAACTTAATGCTTATTACGAGTAGTTGCTTTCAATAAGTTAATTTAGATGAACTTTGTATTACATTTCGTTGCATAGAATTTAAACTCTTTTTTAAAATTCTAAATAGCCCCGTCTCTCTATATATAGGTATCGCATGCAGTACTTCACCGAGCATCATTGACCTTGACCTCGGTGCATTCAACCGCGTCATGGCTCTCAACGTCGGAGGCTTGGTGACTGGAATCAAGCACGCTGCCAGGGTGATGATTCCCCGACAAAAGGGTTCCATTTTGTGCACATCTAGCGTCACTGGTGTGATGGGAGGTTTAGCCGCGGTCACATATTCAACATCCAAATCCAGCATTATCGGAATGATGAGATCTGTAACGCCTGAGTTAAGCAAGAATGGTATCAGAATCAATTGCATATCACCCTTTGCCATTTCAACCCCGTTATCAGCTGACGAAATGAAATTTATGTATCCGGGAATGGACGATCAGCATTCTGCTAAGATTATACACAGTGCAAGTGAATTGAAAGGAGCCTACTGTGAGCCTATTGATGTGGCTAATGCTGCTCTTTTTTTGGCTAGTGATGATGCCAAATATGTTAGTGGCCAAAACTTGGTGGTAGATGATGGATTCACCTCCTATAAAAGCTTCAACTTTTCCATGCCTAATCAAGTAGAGTAATGCTGCATATACTACAAGAAGTGTGATTTTTTACTATTTTCATTTGACAATTTTCAAATATCAATGCAACTCTGTTTCACCAAAAATGCTTTAATTGGCAGCTAAAAGTTCAAATTTGATCTAATTAATGGTCTGTAACAAACAGCAATGATAAGCAAACTCCTAATTTGTATTGATAGAACCGACTCAATTGCAATAGCTAGTAATGAAACTGATACTTGAATGACAAAATCACAATTGAAGTACTGAAAACAAGATAGTAAGGGATTCTAGAAAAGAAGGTAACTGGAAGGATATGAGATACTGGAACAAAGAATGGAGATGAGGGGATACCAGACTGAGCCAAAGCTGCAACATAGTAATACCCATAAGCTTATTTTGCTGTCAGAAGTCGTTATTTACCAACCTGGATCCTAGACATAGCCACTTAATTCGATATTGGGTTGCTTTGTCAATACTACTCCAGGCCCATTCATAACATGGTCAATCAAGAAAGTAGGGTTTTTTGAAAATCGTCTTAGGTATAATACATAAAGATCTTCCAAAAATTATCATGATTCTTCCAACTTATAAGGGGTGTTAACAAATAAGGAGTGTGTTTGGTGGTGTGCATTGTAACACCCTAAATTTATTATTGGCATTTAAATAATCTTGCTCTTACAGTAAATACTTTTTATTATTTTTCTTGAGTTTAAAATTTTAGTTTTTGTTCAAAAAAAAATAAAATTTGGACTTGTCATATTTTTTTTTGGATCTTAAAGTCCATAGTTCGACCCATTTGATAAAAATGGGTACTACCTTCTACCTAAAAGAAAAAAAAAAGACCATTTTCTTTAACTCTCACTCTCTACTTGTTCTCCTTCTTCTTCTCCTAAACCCCCCATTAGAAACTTCAATCCACATAAACTACTTTCCAAATATCATCAAAATCCTCCTAGTTTTCATGCTTTGAATATATATTTTGGAAGGTTGCCACCAAGAATCAAATAGGTTAAGCCTTGTTTTGAAAATCTTAGGTTTTGGGTTTGTAAAGAAGTTCAATCAATCTTAAGCTTGTTATTCCACATATTTTGGGTGAAATATTCAAGTTTTGTTTAGAGATTTTGAAACCTTGAAGTAAGGAAATTTAATCCCGTTTTTGGGGCTGCCAGCAGTTAGTATTTTGACCATAACTTTTTATCTATATGTTGGAATTTGGTGATTCAAAAGGCTGTGGAAAGATAAGAAAATTATCCACAACTTTCGTGTTTTGCAAAAATCCTAATTCCTCTGTTTACTATGTCAAAAATGGGCTGCAAGGCAGCACATAGTTGTTGTCCATAAATTTTTCTACTTAAAAATTTGCAATAATGGTGAACCATTTAGCCCCGTTTTTGTTCGTCATGATTTAGCTTCTATATCGTTAAACTCTAGACCTTAAGTGAGTATTCCATTGTGTATTTAAGGTACAAGAGGCTCTTATAAAAGCTAAGGAAGTCGATATAATTGCTTGAACGTTGCTTTGGGCTTGTAACTTCTTGGTGTTTTTCTTTGAGCTTTAGAGGTACTAAAGCTCTAAGGTTTGCACATATTCTTGAATTTCGCATTTTATTTAGTTAAAGTATTTTGAATATCTTAAGCTTGGGTAAAACTTGTCTTTACTTTAATTTGCTATCCTATTCGTTTGTTGCTAGTTATATTCTTATTTCGCTATGTTTAATTGAGTATGAATACTTTGAGTCACTCGGCAACTTTGAATATCATTTGGTATCAAGTGGAATGCTTTTGTAAGACAAACTAACTCTCCCACATATACGGATTGCTTGAGCATTATTACATTCTCGTCAGACTTTGTCCTTCTTCGTGATAGTGACTTTGTCACTTATATTGGCATGCTCTCGAGATTATTCGGATCTTGTCCATCTTGACTTTGGATTCACATTTCATCTTAATTATGGATCTTGGTCCATCTTAAGTATGAATGGGGAAGCCACTTTCAATATGGTTCTTGATTATTGGGTGACGACCCTACTTGATTTGGGATTCCGGTCCTTCTTGTTATTCGATTATGCTTTGATGAAATTGCATGATGTATGTGTTGGGCGAAATTAACACCAAATGGTGAACTTTCTTGGATTTGCTTTGGAAAGCTTCTTGATATTTGAGATTTTGAATATTGATATGTTGAACTATTTTAATATTTGATATTTTATTTTCTTGAAAGGATTGTACTTTCATTTAGTTCTTGATGGTGATTTTGACAAGCTTATTCCTAGAATTTTTTCTTGTAGTCCCTACATTATATTTTTATTCTAAGTGTTAGTTAAGTTTATGTGCCACTAAGCTTTATGCTTAGCGATAGTTTGTTACTATCGTAGGTGATGTTCCGAAAGAGACTTGAGGATGACTATTTGAAGTAGACTCTTTGGATGCTTAGATGAAGATCACATTTGCATGAGCACATTCATTTTGTATGCTTTTGGGGACTCAGACGCGATCCATTGATACACTTAGATATGCACTTTTGAATGAAAGTTCAAGTTATGATGCTAATATTTTGTAACTTGGTTTTGATGAATGACTTGACTATTTTGGGAGTGTCCATGCCCAAGTTTTGTAATATTTTAAATTTAGTACTTGTGTTGAACTCGGGAACTTAACTAGTTTGTATTTGAGATTTGGGAGTTGAATTTCATGCTTGGTATGAGCCTTCGATGTTGTAGATGAAAAATATTTCTCTACTACGTTTTTGATAAATTCTAAAGTGTTGATTTAACTCAAAATAAAAAGTTGTCCATTTTTATAATTAGATATTTCTATTTTGTTTTAGGAGGTTTCTTTTAGATCCTACTACATATGTTGATATGTCGTATTTGGAAACTTATTCATATGGGCCTATTTCCGCTACCACCTGATAAAGTCATTGTTTTAAATTTGTTTCTTCTACATTTTGTGGTTCACTTGAATACATATGTGTTTATTATTTTGCTCTACTCGTGAACATGTTGTCAAATAAATTTTATCCTTAAATTTAGTTATTAGTCTATTTTGCAAAAATACTTTCGGGACGAATGTTTAATTTAATTAGTATGAATAAATTTTGATTAGTAGCATCCTCCCTGGAGGGGGGGGGGGGGGGGGGATTGCTACATGCACGACAAATATTATTCAGCTTTTTTTGCAGTTTGATTGATTAAAATTTAAAAAAAAAAAAAAAAATCTCTATGAAAAAAAAGAAATGACATTTTTAGTGAAAATAGGGTAGAGAAGTTTCATAATTAGTAGCGTGTCATTTATTGTCACCTTCATACACGGGGGAGGAGTTAGCATACGATTTGCGGGTTCGGCGGAACCAATAACCTTGGTTCAATCCTTGTATTTATCTTGAAAAATTCATCGAATACGTATAAATTATTACTTTAACCCAAGAACTGCCGAATTTAATCCCGAACCCACAAGCCTTTCAAATCGCGTTCGCCTTCGCGTCCGCATGCTCCAATTAAGAATATTTGAATGCAGTGATAATAGTGGAAAAAAGTTCACTTTTGATTATTTAGTATCACACACATTTTAATTTCTTGTCCACCTGGCTATCTGAACAAGAAATTTCTGTGTGGTATACTGGATTCCGAGTATAGATTTTTTTTTTTTTTTTTTTTTTTTGTGAGAATGATGGAGGCCTTTGGTTAGTGAACAGTTTTGCTTTCTCGATCCATTCTAATCATCTTCAAGATGCTTCAACCAAGTTGACAATATGATATGGTGAGAACTATTTGATCAAATAGCTTTCTGTGTCTCACAGGACCACATGACCCTTGCTTAGCTCTTTGAAAATTTAGCCATTAAAAGAGAAAAAGTATGGCATGTTCTTTTATATAAGGTAACTGTGTACATTCTTTAGACGTGAATGGGTTGCTCCCACAATGGGTTACATAATTGACCCCAGTAAAATTTAATGGAGGAAAAAAGAGAAGTTGCTAAAGATTTGAAAACTCGGAAAAATAGAGCAATGGAGTGGAGTTGTCACGTCTCTATCGCAAGACAACGTGCATAAAATAGAAGAAGAGCATATACATAGTCTATGCGTCAAATTTCTTACGTATAAAAATAAAGAACTTTTACTAGATTTAACATAAAATTAAAATGAATTGCAATGGGCCACAAACCAATTGATCCAATTTTCACTGTTCAATGCTCCAGCATATAAATTACCGATAGTTTTTGAGAATTCCAGTGTAAACATAACTATCGTATGCTCTGTTGTCTTAATTTTGATTCCTCGTTACTATGCCTGTTAACCGGGCCGATGAAAACTGGTAAACCGGTAACTGGAACTGGTCCCGGTATATCGGTTTAGCGGTTGCGAAAACCGTAGTATACCGGGCTGGTTACGGTTTATTTTTCTTGAACCGTTAATCGGAACTGGCCGATTGGCCGACCGGTTAACCGGTAAGTTTTAAATTTTTTTTTTTTAATTGCTGGCAAATATAGACGTTATTGAGCCGTTATCCAACGGTTCAAATTGATAAAATGGCCATTGGCAACGGCCAAAAATATGATTTTTGGCCCCCCCTCCATCCCTCAACCTGGCCCCCAAACTTTTATTTTTAATACTTTAATCCCTTTCCCACTCCTATATAGATCCCTCTCCATTTTATTTTCATCCACATCAATTTTTTCTTCTCAAATTCTCTCAATTATTAGCTACTTTAAAATTACAAGTTCTCTCAAATTCTCAATTATTAGCTATTTTATATTTTGCAATTATACAAAAACAAAGTGTTGGTGGAGTTGGTGGATTTGCAAGCCTAGCTGCCTTCAATTCAACATTTGTTTTGGCGGAATTTATTTCGGCAATTTGGTACCTTCGTTCCAACTCTAATTTTAATTTTCGCAATTAAATTTTCGTAATTCATTTTCTTGCGATTTAATTATGTCTAAGAGAGTTAGAAGTGGCGGTAGTAGTGGGGGGAGGAGAAATATGGAGGAAACATTTGTGCCGGAAACGGAAACGTATATGATAGGTCAATTTGACATTACTCAAAATAATCCAATTTTAGATCATGTAGCATTAGAATACCGATTTGGCCCAACCTATAATGAAGTTGTTGATGATGATGACATTGATGACAATACACAATCACTGAAAAATCCGATAGGAGATACACAACATGCACAACAATCACAAACACAACAAAAACCGACAAAAATTCATACGCCAACCTCTAAATTTTGGAATTTTATGACTAGAGATAGGGAGAAAGAAATAATCACATGTAATTTATGTAAAAAAAAAAAATATTTCAATTCAAGTGTGGGAACAATAAGGATGGGGGAACGGGTTCACTAAGGACTCATTTATTGACTATACATAAGGACATTTGGGTAGAGGGAACGGGTTCCGTAGGGGGTACTCAACGAACAATAGACCCACATACCAAAATTTTTTTTAGTTACAACAAAAAGAAAGACCGTGTAGAAATAGCTAAAATGGTAGCTTATGATTGTTTACCATTTTCCTTTCCTTCGGGGCCGGGTTTTGTTACTTATATTCAACGTGGTTATAATCCGATGTTTGAGGGTATTCCTAGAAGTACTTGTAGAGTGAATATTATTGATTTATATAAAATAAAATAAAAAGATTTTATTTGCGCCATGCACTTAATTCTTTAAATTGTAATGTTTCCCTTACCGCCGATATTGGTCTTAGTCTTAGTAAGTTAGAATTTTTTGCTATTACATGTCGTTGGATAGATGATAATTGGGTCATGCAAAAAAGAATTATAGCTTATTTATATGATGAAGGGAAGGGTCGTCATGACGGTAAATTTTTAGCGAACGGAATAACAACTATTATGAAATTTTTTCAAATTTACAAAAAAACATTTTGTATTGCTTTAGATAATGCTACTAACAACACAATCGCGGTTGGCCTTATAAAAAGGGAATTAAAACCTCCACTAGCGGATAGTTTCATGTAAGATGTAGTTGTCACATTTTAAACTTGTGTTAAAGACAGTCTTTCCTTATTTGATGATCCTATTCAAAAGATTGGAGATGCGATTGCTTTTCTTTTTTGTAATTCAAGTAAGGCTAAAATGAGAGATTTTAAAAATTAATGTGAGAGTCTTGGTCTTATACCTAGAAAAATTCAAGTTGAAGTTGATACTAGGTGGAACTACACTAACATTATGTTGCAACAAGTATATGAATATAGAATTGCCCTACAAAATAGTCACAACAATCACAATAAAGAGGTTACGGAGTGGCTATTTGATAGGGATTGGGAAGATGTTTTGGAATGTAAAGAACTTTAAAAATATTTTTATAATGCTACTCTGGCTTTTTTTAGACAATTTTATCTCGCGGTTACCGGAATTTTAGTATACTTGGGCGAAATAGCTAGAGTTTTATTTGAGTATAAGGCAGAATCGGGTCAAGCGGCTATTCATTCTATGAGGGAAAAATTTAAGAAGTATTATTTTTTCATGCCAACTTTATTCATATTGGGTTCTATTTTAAATCTTTGTCTTAAAACTTCTTATACCATTCAATTGGTTAGACAAATTTATGAATATTTAGAAATTACCACCGAGGAACCATCACAATTTGAGGCCGAGAGAGCCATAGAAATTGAGCTTACAAAAGTTTTTGAATATTATTCTAAGTTGGAATAAAGTGTTACTCCCGTTGCTCTACCACCTAGTACTTCTATTTCTCAAAATAAAGGAAAAGGCATAACGAGTTTAGGTGTTTTGCGGAGAATGTCTTCTTCTACTACTCAAACTAGTGCAAACTTTGATGAACTTCACTTTTATTTGTCGCAATTGGTGGAAATGACCGTGGCCGAAGTGTACGTCTTAGGATTGTGGAAGAAATTCAAGGTAAATTATCCCGTACTTGCAAGAATGGCTCGGGATATGCTTAATGTTCAAATATCAACTGTGGCCTCGGAAAGTGCATTTAGCCAAGGAAGACAATAAAGTGGAGACCATAAATATTCGTTATCCGAATTTAGCTTGCAAGTAATAGTTTGCATTCGCGATTGGATTCGATCGGAGCGGCGCAACCAAAGGCTAGAGGCAGGGCAAGGCGAAGAGGAAGAGATTGAATTTTTAATAGTAAGTGAAGCGGACCAATTTGAAGACATGGAAGATATCCCAATGGATGAATATAATATAGATGAAATTAGCGAAATGGTGCTTACAATGTAATTTTATTCTTGTACTACTTAGTTGTAACTCATGCATTATTTGCAAGTTAAAAAAAATTACAACTTGCAAATAAATGTTATCCATTAATATATTAAAAATTATGACTTATTGAGCTTTCTTCTATTTACTTGTGTTTATATTCTTACTTATATTAATTTAAGAAAATACCTACAATATACATCTACTTAAATTAAAAAATAGAAAGTTATAACTATATATATATATTTATAAATATACAATCTTGAATTTTGTAATACTCATGAGTTATTAGTAAATTTAAAATTTAAGTAATATATTAACTTAAACATATATACCTACAATATACTTAGAACATACTTATACTTAAGTTATAAAATAGAAAGTTATATACTTGAAAAAAAAAAATTTTAAATTTTATAATACTCATAAGTTGTTACTTGTTAGTAAATATAGTAAATATATAAACTTAAGTAATACATATAACTTAAACATATATATATATATATATATATATATATATATATATATATATATATGGTCATATATACCCGTCTTTCTACGAAATAGTTGTGTATATTAAGCTTTTTCTTTTCGATGATATATACCCCGCCGTTATCTTTTTTAGCATATATACCCCTGCATTTAACGGTCCCGTTTTCACAGACACGTGGCATGATCTGAATGCCCCAACCTTTTTTTTCTTTTTATTTAATAATTAATAATTCTAATACCCAAATTAAACCCCCAATTCTAATACCCAATATTGACCCATACCGGTAACCCCCCAAAAGCCGGAGTCCCTCTTCCCCTTCGTTGTTCCGACGAACAGCTCCGTCTACGGCCACCCCATGGAAGCCTTAAAAAGACACTAGAATTGAAAATAAAATGGAGTAATGAATTAGAAATATAATTTTACACAATTGACTAAGATTACAAAAACCCATTCTCCGAAATCGGAAAATGAAAAATGCAACAATCTAACAACATGATTAACTAAAGCTTGTTATAGCTCAATTTTATTTTATTTTGTTATAACTAGTTTATGGACACTGTTGAGCAGATATCATCGAAATTCCAAAGGTCCATCGAGCCACTGCCCATGATGAAATGAGTTCTAATTAATGGATTTTTTCTTTAGATTGATGGGATTTAAGTTGGTTTGATGGGTGTTTTTTTGTATTTTTTTTTTAATGAGCAGGGGTGGTGTTACGGCGGAGCCGCTGGTGGTGCGAAACAGAGGCTTTTTTTTTTGCTGAGATTGAGTGTTTTCCGATGGTGGTAATAGGTGAAGGATGAAGCTGCTACATGGTGGTGATGGGGTGGAGCAACAGTGTTTGGTGGCGGGGTACGAAATTGGAGAAGAAGAAGGCCTTAATAGCTCTTCACATGGTCGGAGATGGCCGACAGTGTTGATGAAACAGATTCTAATTACTGGGTTTTTTCTTTGGGTTGATGAAGATTTAAGTTGGGGCAGATATTGATTATTAGGTGAATCCGAGTTACGAGTTATCGGTTGAAATTTAATTAATTTAGGTTAATTATAAAACTAACAGATAAGAATGTGTCACGTAATAGATGAAATTTTTAATTGTATTTTTATACCAAATTCGATATTTCGATACCTTATGGGCAGATTTCAAAGTGAGTTTAATTTTGGATCCATGAATATACCGTTGCAAGGGTATATATCATTGAAAAAGCAAACGGAGGATACACATAACTATTTCGGGATAATACAGGGGTATATATGACCCTTTGCCGATATATGTATGTATGTATATATATACACAAACTAATAAACTTTAGTGTTAATTTATGTGTGAAATACGTAATTAAGCAAAAAAAAATTAAAAAAAATCGTTTTCGGGCTAGCCGATTTGGTAGAAGGGTGACGGTTCAAGCGGTTAGAAAGCAAAACGAGCCAACTAAGAGTGCAGAATCAACTCTCGGTTCGAAGCCGTCAAACCTTAGGTCGGTTTGCTAACATAATCCCAGGTTCGGTCAACCGGTTGACAGACTTACTCGTTACCAATGAGGTACCTTGATTACAGTTTGACCTTTGCCGGTCCAAGAAGAAAGCATTACATGGGAGGAAGACGATTAGGATTGAAACTTTGACTAATTAAGCATTGGGATATATACTACTAACCATGTGTTTGGATATAACATTTATTATAGAATAATTATTTATTCAATTTTAATAAAGAGTTAAATAGATCATGTATTAGTATGTGTGTTATTTACTTATATAGTAGATGATTTATAGAGTTTAGCTTATACACGGAAGATTAAATCATCGGTTCTTATAAGTACAAAGTATATGTTCACAATCTAAGATGAAAATTGGACAAAGCCATCGGGATGATTGTAGTACGAGATTAAAATATAACCTATCTTGATTATGAGAATGAGCTTATTCTAACTTCTTGTGCTAGTACATTTTATGTGTATTGAACGGACCAATTAGAAGCAAGTGTTTTTAAACTAAATATATAAAACAACCTCTCTAGTTCATTAAATGTACTTATACTCTTAATCTTGATAAGATTATTATGATCAATGTGATTTGTTCATTATTTTGATTTATTAAAAGGTACGACTCAATTGCGGGTATGTATTCCTAGTAAATTGGAAAATGACAACATACATTTGTGAAATAATTATTAGTTGATAGTATTCATGTCTCGACTTTGAGATTAGTATTCATGTCTCGACTTTGAGATTGATGATACCCCCTTATGGATGCTTATAAGTTTTCATGTGAAAACCCTGTAGGTGGATTTTATATATGTCACATGAAATAAGTTAAGCGAAAGTATAAAGGATTTAATTAGTCATTGAGTTAAATTGTCGGTAATTTAATTTAATTGATTGGTATCTTTAATCTTCACATTGGGAGTTAAATAAGATTTAATGAAAGATTTCGAAATTAAACTGAGGAGTGCAATTACAGTTTTTTAGTGGAATAATCTGTAATTTATTGTGGTAGGATTAATTCATTCATATTTCGAATTAATGCCGGAATTGGAAGCCTCGTTATTTGTTATGTGGTCTCTGTTATGTCTAATTAATTAATGGACTTGGAAAATAAGTTTCTAGGAGAAAAAGTAGTCTACACGTTTTGAACTAGCGTTGACACCCTAAAACGTGATTATAAATAGAATACTTTTCATTCATAAGAAAAGAAAAACACTTTCCTGAGCTGTAATGTTTGCCCACTCAAGCACTGTCCAAAGGCTAATTAGGTTATACTGCAGAAAACTGCAGACCGTAGAATTAAAAGAAGATCGCGTGGATGCTTGAGAGTTCAATTTGCGATCGCGGTCACGTTTTAAGAGATAAGTATTGATTTTGCGTTTGACTAAAATATCGATTATGTGTTATCTATATTACATGCAAGTTCGATCCTGAATATTTACTTCCGCTATGTATGCATGTATTCCATCATTAAGAAATAAGGATCAATTGATACTTCGCGAAAACAAAAATCGGGAATGAAAAAAAAAATGAATAGAGTTACACATTTTATTTTAATATTGCAACTTGTAAAGAAGCGACAGATTTTTTTATCGAAATCTCGTTTTCTGCTTTTTCCCATTGGCTGGTGGAAAACGCACCCCTTATCTCTGCAAAAAGATAAAATAAAAATGAAAAAGAGAAGAAAAGAAAAAAAGAAAAAAAAAGGTGATTTTTACCCTTGTTTTGACGTTTACTGGTTACTTTATGGTCCTGCTTTTAAGAAATACTTCCGCTGTTTCAATTTATGTGAACTTATTTTTTTTAATTCGTATCAAAATGAATGATATTTTTCCTAATTTGAAAAAACAAATTCACTTTATGAAATGATTCCCAAATACATAAATATTGACTTTATTTTAATTACAAAGTTTTAAAAGCCACTTTCTTTCTTAAATGTCATACACCATCAAATGGATTCACATAAATTGAAATGGAGGAAGTAATTATTATCATGAGTTTTAAATTTCACAAGCAAAAATTCAGTACATTTATCTTTAAATCTCAGAATATGATTAATTTACAAAAATGACTATTTTTAGATTTACCTAATTTTGGACTTATGATAAGGCTTAAAAGAGAGAGAATATGTAGTGATGAACCGACAGATCATATTAACAGGGCATGGATTCAATATAATCATATTAATTCCTAGAGCTTATAGCTACTCTCTCACATGTGCTGTTGATATTCATATGCTCATGCCTTATATAAAGTCCAGCCTGCTAAAACCCAATTTGCTAGCAGTGAGTACTAAGAGTGACTCTTCTTATCAGTTTTCTTTGAAAGCTCCAACTAACTAAAAGAAGAAGAGGAAGAAGAAGCCAACATGCTGAGAATGGCTTCAAGGTTAGTCTTCTCACTCTCATCAATTCCTCTAACAACTTAGTAGAGACAGATCCGGAACAATCCCTCTGTCCTAATTTACGTGAAGGTGTTTGATTGAGCACGGAGTCTACGAATGAAAGGGAGACTTTTGAGACTTATCCTCTAAAATAAGTCATACATATTCATGTGGTTATAAATTGTCTCATTAATGATATCAATTTATTTTGAAACTAACTAAAAAGGAAAAGTATCACATAAATTGAAACGATAGAGTATGTATTAACTTTGGAATAAGTATAATGGAGTATGTATTAACTTTGGAATAAGTATAATCTTATTATTATAGGTATATTTTGTTTAAACAGTTGAATGACGAAAGAATGATTCAGTTGAATTTATAGGACTAGTTCTAAATCCGCTTCTTTCAAAAGAGAAGAGACTCAAAAATTTGAGAGAGATCGTGTATTCCTGAAATGTTAAAACAGCTGGATGAGAATTGAAATCTATTAATGTACTCCCTCCGTTCACTTTAGATTTTTTACGCTGTTTAAGAAATAATAATGAAGTCATGATAATTTATCAATGTGCCCATATTAATCAGTGCATATTTTTATTAGATTTGAAAAATGATTTAAAGTGAATAATTAATACTATGGGTAAAATAGAAAAAAAAAATTATCTTTTCTTGATATGCTAAAAGTGATAAATAAAAGTGAAAATCTATTTTTGAAATACTAGACAAGTAAAAATGAACGGAAGGAGTAATTGTTTCAATATCTCTCTCTTCTCTGTTCTTGTAATTGGGAATGGTCAAGCATTAATCAAAGACAGGGTCTTTAATTCGTACTGTCCAATAATTTAGGATTACATGAATCCTGCCCATGCCAATGACGTATTCGGTTTTTGTTTTCATTGTATCTCCTACTGCGTACCTTATCTTTACATCTCAATTTTTTGTTTTCTTGTGTTTAACTCAACTCCAGGTTCAGGGGCATCACTTCCAGATCCTTGCGGCTGCTTCAACCCTTCAATAAGGAATTCTCTACTCACATTGAGAGGTGTGTGTAATCTCTCTTTTTCACTCACTCACACTCACAATTTTCAGTATGTTTATTCGCAATTAAAAGCATGACACGTGAGCTTCTTAAAGCTGAAAAATGAAGTTTTAATGAGTAAGAGGTAAATATAGTTAGTTTTAATGGGTGAGGAATAAATATAACTCTAAAGTATGATATAAGAGTATATTTGTTGAAAAAAAATATAACAGAGGACAAATATAAATTATTTCCAATAGTAAAAGAGCAAATATGACCATTTTCTGTTTAAAAAAATAATAATCAATCTCTTTTCTTTGAATCTCAAAATAACAACCGTAACACATAAAATGGGAGTGAGGGAATATAATTAATGTCACATGGCCGTTGATCTTCTTGGACGGACAAAAATTGACAAGATTGCATGTTAGCCTGTTAGGTATCTCAATTTGTGTAGTAAAATTTAAGATTCATTAAGACATTTTTCATCTCTGATCTGGAATATAAAATTTATAAAATCATTAAGATGCGCGCCATATCCCCAATTTTAAATTAACTCTCTATATGATCTCCATGTCACATCTTTAAAATTTTATAAAATACATATATATATATATATCGCCATATCCCCATTTATTAAATTAAGGTCTGAACTTATATAATATCCCATGTCACTTCAATGTGATTCTCAAATCTCAATCTAGTAAGTACAAATATACATACATATATATATATATATATATATATATATATATATATATATATATAAGAAAAGGAAGGCAGATGAAATCTGAGCAAATACGTATGAAATAGCAGAATTTACCGACTTAAAATCTCTTCTCAAACAAATTTGTTACATTGTGCCAAAAAGATTTCTATGAATTTATTCCTTCGTTTATTTAAAACTTTTCAACTACAAAACTTGTATCTGTATCTATTTAAAAGTCATACTCATATGAATTTGATTCACACTCGAACTTCAAAGGTGTATTTAAAGATTAAATTTTCTCATGTTTGATTGGTAAAAGTTTTTAAAGAAAAAATAAGTAAAGAAACTACTTATTTTTGAGAATTTTTTTTTCTAGGAAAACGTTTTCCATCGTACCAAACACACCCTCTAATCGGTAATAGTTACCGTACTAAAGGAGGATAAAATAGAGTCCTTTTTTAAAGAACACAACAAATAAATGATCCTAGTTTATGTGATCGAATCAAAGTGATCTATACTGTGCATCTCCTTTAAATGATGAGTTGGGACAAAAGCGTTCAATTATTTAACTTAGCCTTTGAAATAGTTGGTTGAGGTCCAAATAATTTGATTACACTTCTTTTATCCCATTTGAGTCCACAACTTATATATAGATCAATGTGCGTTAAGACTATCGGAGCACGGTGATTTTGGAAATTCGGTAGTGTTTCTTCTAAGTATACAAAATTCTTTATTTATGTTAAAAAGAGTTGTGCATCAAATGTTGAAATTAAGCAATTTTGTAAATCCAGGAAACTAGAAGGCAAGGTAGCGCTGATAACGGGGGCAGCAAGTGGAATTGGAAAAGAAACTGCCACAAAATTCATAAACAACGGTGCCAAGGTCATAATAGCAGATGTGCAAAAGCAGCTCGGCCAAGAAACCGCCTCTGAGCTCGGACCAAATGCCTCCTTTGTGGTCTGCGATGTCACAAAAGAATCCGACGTCTCCAATGCAGTGGATTTCGCCGTCTCCAGCCACGGACAGCTAGATGTAATGTACAACAATGCAGGTATAACTCGGAGGAGAATTCAGAATATAAACTATGCTCATAACATGTGCTAGCATGTTAATTAGTACAAGTACTACTACTATTTTCAACAGCTTATGTATCCAAAATGCTTACCATACAGACTAATAACGTGTTGGGTCAAACTTCCTAAATCTACTTATCTTGAAAAGTGGTTTTTGTCAAAATATTTTTGGAGAGTAATGGTTTGTGTTTGACTAATCAATTTAAAAAATACCTTATAGAGCAATAATTTATGCTTGGCCAGTTCCAAAAGTGCTTTCGGAAAAAAACTATTTTTTTAGCTTCTGAAAAACACCTTCTGCTACTAATTAAAAAGACTTATTTTTTCCCTAAAAGCTTGGACAAACACCTCATGACTCATAACTACCTTATAAGTGATCATTTGGTTGTGAATAGGCTTTTTTAAATGTCTGTGCATAAAAATTAAACAAATTCTGGATCCCTCTCTGCATGTAGGTATTGCATGTCGTACTCCACGGAACATAGCTGACCTTGACCTTGATGCATTCGATCGGGTCTTGGCTATCAACGTCCGAGGGATGGTGGCAGGAATTAAGCACGCTGCTCGGGTGATGA
This sequence comes from Lycium ferocissimum, assembly GCF_029784015.1. Taxonomy (NCBI): domain Eukaryota; kingdom Viridiplantae; phylum Streptophyta; class Magnoliopsida; order Solanales; family Solanaceae; genus Lycium; species Lycium ferocissimum. The sequence continues at coordinate 12,918,295 of NC_081342.1, read as the reverse complement.
TCCCGCGGAAGACAGGTTCCATTTTGTGCACCGCTAGTGTAACCGGCGTGATGGGAGGTCTAGCGCAGCCCACATATTCTACAACCAAATCCTGCGTGATCGGAATGATGAGATCCGTAACAGCAGAACTATGCCAAAACGGAATCAGAATCAATTGCATATCGCCCTTTGCAATTGCAACCCCATTTTATATCGATGAGATGAAAGCGTACTACCCGGGAGTGGATCATGAAGGTCTTGTTAAAATGTTATATCGCGCGAGTGAGTTGAAAGGAGCCTACTGTGAGCCCATTGATGTGGCCAATGCTGCACTGTTTTTGGCTAGTGATGATGCCAAATATGTTAGTGGCCAGAACTTGGTCATAGACGGAGGTTTCACCTCTTATAAAAGTTTAAACTTTCCCATGTCTGATCAAGAATAGTAACACTCTACATAGGTGTTACTAGAAGTCAGGGACTTGATTATCTCTATTGATTATTTTGAAATGGCCAATGCAACTTATTCATCATCAATAATGTTTCACTTGGCTGCTGATTGACCAAGTTTGTTCTAATGGGAATTCAGGAAATTGGCATTTTATTTGCAAATTCAGATGCGGGTTACTAGATGTAAATGCTTTCTTTTCTCTATAATTCATTATTTAATAGAGTTGTACTCCTAAACCAAAGATAATTGTCACAAAAACTGTTGCAAGTTGACAAAGAAAACCTGGACCAACTCTTGGTATGCAGAAATTTGCCATTACAACAGCAGATAGTGAAGTGGGAAAATACTTATTTACATCTGGTTTACACCAAATCAAATTATTTAACCATCAACTTGGCAGATTAAAGTGAAAATATCACTTAATTATGGTTAAGAGGTAAAAGCTTACCTGCAAGACAGATGTTGTGCATTAATTTGTTTGGTGCAAATACTGTGTTCGAGTAAGTTTTTTCCAGAGTAAAGTGGCCATCAGTTTTTGACATGCTGCTAAGACCAGTAGCAAAAAGATAACAACAATTACAATTCTACATTTTAGAGATTATATAGGTGCATATATTCCAGGCCCAATACACAAAGTTAAGGGCAAAATATGCCATCCCACATTATGCAACAACAGGTATGCTAATTTATCAAGCATGGAGGTACAAGCTAAGCTCTGTTTCACAGAAGATTTTCTTGAAATGCATAAACTTTCATGAAGTTTACCAATATTAACTACTAGTTAAATAATTTGAAAACTTAAAACGGAAAAGAGCCAAAAATGCCCTTGAATTAACAAAAGTGCCATCCCTTTGGTCATTTGTCCAAAAAATGCCTGTGGACAATTAGAAATAGGACAAAAGTGCCCTCACCGTTAGCAATCTGACCCAATTATCTAGATCTGATGAGTACCTCCTATCTTTCACCAACTATTTCGGATTGAGCTCCTCTCCATTTTCCTTCTCTCCTTTTTCCCCAAGTTTTATCTTGGATTAGAGACACAGGCATGAATTAGAATTAATGACTAAGATTTAATTGACTAAAATAAGGAATTGACTAAAATAAGGACTTAACCATGATTACATAATTAATAACTTATCCATAAATATATTAGAATATTTTTCTCTCTCTTCCTATTTATTTTTCCTACCCAGTAAAATATCTTTTCTGATTTATCCGATTATTTTTTGCCACTTAATTTTTTTCCCCTAATAGACCCATTATTCAATGGGTGATATTTTCCATTTTTTCAATTATGATGCTTACTAATTCACATAATATAGGCCCCATTATTCAATTGGTAATTTTATATTTCTGAAAGAGTTATCTATATTCTGAAAAATATCACTATTAAAGAGTTGTCATGATTGGAAAAAAAGATCGAATATTAAAATATGAAGAGAGAGAAAATATTTTAATATATTTATGGATAAGTTCTTAATTATATAAACTATGGTTAGGGTCTTGTTTTAGTCAATTAAATCTTACTCATTAATTCTAACCCATGCCATGTGTCTCTAATCTAAGATAGAACTTGCGAAAAATGGAGAGAAGGGAAATGGAGAGGAGCCTAATCCAATTATCTTCTATCAGTATAGATATCGAATAACTTTGTCCTCCAAAAACTCGATAGATATATGGAAGAAAATTACCTTGTGTTTTTATCTATTGAGATTTGAATATAGTTTCGTTATAAATCTTTACCCCACTTTATTAGGAGTAACAATCACATGTATGGCAAACCTTCTATACAGAAAGCTCGTGAACAAAAAAGGTACATCTTTCCAATGAAGTAGAAAACATAATTTATAGAAGAAATAAGTGGGCTAGCCAGCTCTAAGCAAAAAAAATAAGTTTTAAACGGGGAAACATCATACCTGGAGGTCCGTTTGGCATATTTTTGTAACGACTAAGGTACTTTTGTCCTATTTTTAAAAGTTCAGGGGAATTTTTGGATCAAAAATCAAATGGAGGGCATTTTTGGCCTACTTTCGAAAATTCAAGGGTATCTTTAACCTTTTATCCTAAATAATGCGCTGTTTGGATGGTCGTTACCCATGGTTTCATAATGTACAGTATCATATTGTATTGTATTAATGAATACAATGTTTGGATTGACTGTATCGTTTGTTGTGATTTAATAACATTTTTATTGTTTGGTTTGACGGTATGGTACCGTCTAATAACATATAAGCTTACTAAAATATCCTAACCTTAATAACAAACTAGTTTTTTTATATATATATATATATAACTAGGGAAAGAATAAAATGGAAACTTTACAAAATAAAATAGGTGGTGGGTGGTGGTTGGTGGATTTGGGTGTGATGGAGAGGGTGGTGGGAGTGGTTGGGTTTGAGGTTGATGGTGGTGGGTATAATTAGAAAATGAAATTCGTAATCACGCAAAACCTATCAAATCCGTAGTTATAAAAATTGGGCTATTTTATGATTATATAACCACGAATTACAACACCACACAACATAATTTTAAGAACACTGAAAATAAACTTTCATAGAAAACAATATAATAATAATGTGGAGATTATAACCCTCACCAATAAGGTGAAAGTTATCCTACGGTAAAAGCGATTTACCAAACTACACTATGGTAAAAGTTGGCTACAGGGCACAATTTCAAAATCGGAAAAGGGTCAAAATTTTCCCTGAACTATCGAAAATGGGCCAATTTTACCCTTCGTTTGTAAATGGGGTCAAATATACCCCTGCCGTTAATAAATTGAACCATATATACTCTTAAAAGTTAACAGACCTCCGTGTCATTATTTATTTGGTGACATGGATTGCCACGTTGGAATAAACCGAGTCCGGAACCAAAATAACCCCAAAAAAGTGTTTTTGAACCAAACTACCCCAACAACAAAAAAAGTTGCAAAACTGTCTTTAGCGCAGTAAATTACTGAGCTAAAGCACTTAATTGAGACGGCACCGTTAAGTGCTTTAGCACAATAATTTACTGCGCTAAAGGGTTCCTTGTTTGTTTATTTGTTTATTTTTTTTTTTTTTTTGCCCTTTTGGTTAACCCCTCTTTCATTATACTTTTTAACGTACTTTGACCATAGATTAATCATACTTCGGGACCCCGAAACTTCAATATTTTATATAGAACCCTACTTATTTTTGTGCGATTAATAAGTTAAGCTCAATACATTAAGGATAAGAAAATCTTCGGATTGCCGTTTTAATGGTTGAAAAGTGCTCGAACGTCATTTTTGTTTGAAGGCTTGGTGTCATTAGCTTTAAGTTCTTTACTAATACTTAAACTTGTTCATTATTAATAAACCAAAAGTAGTACAAATACAATCATCAAAAAAAAAAAAAAAACTTAAAATACATTCATCAATTCACGCCCTTGAGTTGATGAAAAACTAAACATACTAATATTCTTCAAAATAACAACATCATCATAAATTAAACTTAAAACTAAAATCACAACATTCTTAATCATCATCAGAATAGAAGTCTTCAATATCGTCCTCGGAAAAATATTGGCAGTTTCTTAAGACACATCTTTTTTCAGTAGATGTTAGTTCTCTACCGGTTGATGATGCTTGTTCTTCGGCCAACTTTAGCATGTAAAATCTACATCATCTTGCCACAAAGATTCTGTTATTGTCTTTTCTAATCCTTTGCACAGCAAGCTCGCAAGTTTCTGGACCTACTTGAGGCATGGTTATGGAGTACCTTGTTGGGATTGGAGCGTTGAGATTTTTCAAGTCACGAACAAGACGTTCTGATTCGGCAAGCCGATGTGACCATTCTCGGCGTAAACCGCAATAATATTCTCGCGGATCTGAATATTTCACACTGCAGAAATCATCATTACGCTCTATAAGAAGGTGGGGATTTAGCTCATCTAGTTTGAAATCACTGGTATCACTCAAAAAACTGCTATGATTTGAACTCTCATCATCATTGCTATTTGGTTCTTTTGGAAGGAGTAAAGACCAAGCTGAGTTTCTACTACTCGACATTGAATACGTTGTAGTCTAATAACAAAAGAAAGTGCTACTTATATAGTTGCAAACCCCCATGTACTCCTAGTTGGGGGGGGGGGGATGGTCTTTATGACCCTACCTACTTACTTTATATAAAAAAAATATTAATCTTCATCAGATATCTCACAGTCTGAATCTCACTTGAATCTAAATCTTGTGCTACCATGTACACCAAGTTCTACCCTAAGGTAACGTATTTGCATCCGATTGTTCTCTTCACGAAAACGGTTAAGAGAAAAATTAAACTTTCATAGAGTTCCACGAGGCATTGACATAGCACCTTTTTTTGGGCGTTTAAGCCCTACTGACGCTAACTTTTGCTCCAAAGGTCTTTTGGCCTCCCTAACATGCCAATTCCACTCCTCTGTTATCATATTGTTGTAATGTTAGTTGTATCTCTCGTTCGGGTTGTTTGAGTATTCAAAATCTTCACCTAATTCCCATGTCCTACCCATTGCGTCGAATATGTTTTCTGGAGTGAACGATATAACACGACTAATATCTCTAAATTGATCAAAAAATGACATAGTAACTCATCGAGCGATAGTGAGGAAATACCTAATAAGGAGGAAAGTGACGATGAGGTTGAGGTTGGAACTAATCCTCAATATCAAGTAGAACTATTGCAAGACATGATGAACAGTTCGGCACACCAGGAGGAACTGAATTCACAACAACCATTTGAACAGTAAGAGTCGACTCCGGTTCACCCGCAAAGCCAATTTCAATAACAAGAGTCGACCCCGATTCAATGGCATTCCGATGAGATCCCTATCTTGATCATCTTCAAAATCGCCCAGATGCCTTTGTCTTTACTAGGGATGATGATCATATTCGGCGAAGTTTGTGGAATAGGCCAGTGGATCTTTTAAAACAAAAGGCTCATATTGAAAAAGACATGATTTTCAGCTCAAAAAATCATTGCAAAAAGCTGTTAAGATATATTGCATCCAAGGGATGAGAGAGTTTAAAGTTGACGATTCCACACGAAAACTTTGGCGATTGGTCCGCAAGCGAAAATATAAAGGCTGCGAATGGATGCTCCGTGGTAAGGAAATTGCTGAAAAGATGTGGACTATTTCAAAGTTCTACACAAAGCACACTTGTGATATGGGTGACCTACCAGATGATCATTGCAATCTAGATACCAATATGATTGCTCGTGTGTTAGTTGGCAACATTGGAAAAAACCCAAGGTATCCCCTTCGCCTAAGTTTATTTTATTTTTGGTGTTAATATAATGTTCCTCGTTGCTATATGCTGATATTTCAACTTATTCAAGTTCTCTATTAAAGATTGTATTACAACCGTCCTGAAAGTATATAGCAAAACTGTTAGTAAGAGAAAGGCGTATCTTGGGCCTAGGCGTGCACATGAGATAGTCTACGACAATTGGGAGGGCTCTTTCAAGAAGTTTCCGAGATACATGGCGGCTCTACAACACTTCAATCATGGTACTGTTGTTGAATGGATGCTCAAATCGAAGCCTGGTGTGCCCAGTAATATTTTTGAGTTTGTCTTTTGGGCATTCAAACCATGCATTGATGGTTTTGCTCATTGTCGGCCTGTAATATCAATAGATGTAACACATGTGTACGGGGTATACGACATAAATCGGCTAATTGCAGTTGGAATAAATGCAAATGGAGCTATATTCCCTCTAGCTTTTGCAATTGTAGCTAATGAGAGCATTAGTACGTGGGGTATGTTTTTGGACTACTTAAGGCAACACGTTATTAAGGATCGCATGGGAATATGTGTGATCTCGATTAAATGCCGGCATATTGCACAATATGTTCAATTTGCGAGAGGTGGCGACCACCCTTTGCCTACCATCGTTATTGTTTAAGGCATTTGAAGGCAAACTTCCAAAAGACATATCGAATCCCAGCACTTTGCAATTGGATGTGGGCGGCCGCAACAGAGCATCAGGAGAAGAAATTTAACCTGCAGATGGACATTATTAGGCAGGCGAATGAGGAAGCCTTCCACTGGTTGAATGCAATTGATAAAGACAAATGGACATTACACCAGGATGAAGGTAGGCGATGGGGTATGCTGACAACAAACAACTCTGAGTCATTCAATGGCTTGTTGAAATCTGCACGAGGACTACCCGTCACTGCAATGGTGAGAGCGACTTTTAAGAAGGTTGTGGAGCGGTTCATCAATAGATCAAAAGAAGCCAAAGCACATGCAGCAGAAGGTCTAAGATGGATGCCAAAACCGTCACAATTGTTCGAGTACCACAAATATAAGGCTCAGAAACATGACTGGATGGAGTACAACTCTGCAGAGCGCATATTTGAACTCACAACAAGTGTGCACCAAGGTAAAGGAGGTAACGTCCACACAATTTGTGAGATTCCAAGAACATGCACATGCGGCAAGTGGCAATCATATCACATGCCATGTTCTCATGCCTTCAAGTGTTTTATCGCAATGGGAAAGAACGCCTCCCCGTACATAGCTGAAGAATATACAGTTGAAAATTATGCAAGAATGTATGTTGGAAGGTTCTAACCACTTGGTAGTGAGAGTTATTGGCCACCGGATCCATTTTCAATAGTTGCAAATAAAGCATTTATCCGTAAATTCAAAAAGAAAGCATACTCCCGTATTCATAATGAAATGGATGTTCTATCGGGGAGATACACTCGAAAATGCTCATTTTACAATTATGTTGGTCATGATAAGCACAAGTTTGCCTTACGTCATGGTGGTCAAACTACATCTCGTGATGGAAGTACCTCTCGTGGTGGAGGAAACTTTCGTGGTGGTAGATCTAGCAGTGGTGGCACATCTAGTGGTGGTGGCACATCTCACGGTGGTGGCACATCTCGTGATGGTGGCGGAAGATCAACTCAAGTGCATTAACTGATGAACGTTTTTTAAGTTTTTTTCTTTCTTTGATGATTGTATTTTAAAAAGTTTAGGTTTCTTATTAATGAACAAGTTTAAGTATTTTCATATTGTTATGAATGATGCAATTTAATTATTTTGAGATTTGTATGAATGCTGCAATTTTGACTAAAAAATAGTAAACTTAAATCTAAACCCAAGTATTCGTAAAGAACTTAAAGCTAATGACACCAAGCCTTCAAACAAAAATGACGTTCGAGCACTTTTCAACCACTAAAATGGTAATTCGAAGATTTTCTTATCCTTGATGTATTGAGCCTACCTTATTAATCGCACAAAAATAAGTAGGGTTCTATATAAAATATTGAAGTTTTGGGGTCCCGAAGCATGATTAATCTATGGTCAAAGTACGTTAAAAAGTGTAATGAAAGAGGAGTTAACCAAAAGGGCAAAAAAAAAAAAAAAAAGGAACCCTTTAGCGCAGTAAATTTACTGCGCTAAAGGCAGTTTTGTAACTTTTTTTGTTTGTTGGGGTAATAAACTTTCATAGAAAACAATACAATAATAATGTGGAGATTGTAACCCTCACCAACAAGGTGAAAGTTATCCTACGGTAAAAGCGATTTACCAAACTACATTATGGTAAAAGTTGGCTACGTTGTGGCGCAATTTCAAAATCAGAAAAGGGTCAAAATTTTCCCTGAACTATCGAAAATGGGCCAATTTTACCCTCCGTTTGTAAATGGGGTCAAATATACCCCTGCCATTAATAAATTGAACCATATATACCCTTAAAAGTTAACAGACCTCCATGTCATTATTTATTTTAAACTTATTTATTTGGTGACATGGACTGCTACGTTGGAATAAACCTACCCCACTTTTTTTTTATTTTTTATATCTTATGTCTTCTTCTCCATCTTAAAAAAACCTCTCTCTAGTTTGGCCTCAAAGAAATGTTCCTATTGCAGTAAGTAATTTCGACAATTTTGGAGAACACCGTACCATGATGACATTGTTTGTAACCTATTGCATTAGTATCCGAACATATATCGATTTGAGAATATCACATTTTGGAGGAGCAAAGCAGCTGGAGACCAGCATCCAACTATGGCATATAGTAAGTGGGTTGGTTCAAATTATAATACATGAGGCTGCAAATCGTGACAAGATTAGTACCATTGGCAAGCATTGGGTAAAGATTCGAATTGGATTTTTAAAAAACTGCTCCATATGCCTTTATATCATCATTCGTTATTGATCTCTGCAAAATCACCATCAAAGCTAAAATTTTAGCAAAAAGTTTCCATAAAAATTTCAAGAGAGTTTGATGTAAATCTTATTATTTACCCAGAAATAATTTTTTTGCCAGCGAAATACTCAATAATGCCAGCTTCAGTGTACAGATGTGAGAAGATTACAGTCATCATTTTTTGAGTGAGATTTGAGTTCAAAACCGAGTAAGGCTGTAATATTTAGTCACAGAAGAAAGAGATTATTTAGGAAGAGACAAAACCACCGAGGTGTTTTTTTAACATGGAGAAGAAGACATGAGATATTAAAAAATGTGGGGTGGGTTTATTCCAACGTGGTAGTCCATGTCACCAGATAAATAAGTTTAAAACATTTTTTTGCACCGATTGCCCTTCTTTTGGGGTGGTCTTTAAATTTTACCCCTCATATTTGTGGTCTTTAAGTTTTTGGCCTTCGCTTGGATACTTGAGGTTCTGGGTTCGAACCCCCGCTCAGGCATATAATAAAAGAATATTTTCGCAAGGGTAGGCCTGGGGGTGTATGCCGGATTCGGCATACAATCCTTAAGGAAAAACTAAAATTTTCCGGAGGGGGCAGACTTTGCCTTGAGGCATATATTTTTTTTTTTTTACTTTTCATGGTAAACTTTTAGTTATGCCTTAAGGAAAAGTTCCGCCTTATGGGGCATACTTTTAGTTATGCCTTAACTAAAAGTGTGCCCTATAAGACATAACTAAAAGTATGCCCCATAAGGCAGAACTTTTTCTTAAGGCATAACTAAAAGTATGTCCCATAAGGCAGAACTTTTCCTTAAGGCATAACTAAAAGTTTGCCTTATAAGGCAAAGTCTATGCCTTAAAGAAAAGTTTTGTCTTATGGGGCATACTTTTGGTTATGCCTTAATTAAAAGTCTGCCCCATAAGGCAGAATTCTTAAGGAAAAGTTTTGCCCCATAAGGCATAACTAAACTATGCCTTGAGGAAAAGTTATGCCCCCTCCGGCATAACTTTAGTTTTTCCTTAAGGACTTTATGCCGGATCCGGCATACACTCCCCCAGCCCTGCCTTGCGAAATTATTTTTTTATTTTATGTCTGAGCGGGGGTTCGAACCCAGAACCTCAGGTATCCAAGCGAAGAGCAAAACTTAAAGAATACGAGGGGCACATTAAATATGAGGGGCAAAATTTAAAGACCACAAATATGGAAGGGTTTAAAATGGGTCAAAAAATTTAAAGACCACTTTTAAGGGGCAAAAGAAGGGAATTGCCCAGTTTAAAATGGGTCAAATAATGACATTGAGGTCTGTTAACTTTTAAGGGTATATATGGCCCAATTTATTAACAAAGCAGTATAAAAGTTTATAGTGGAATGCCTACTATGTCAAAGAGTAGGATTTACAAACGGACGGTAGACAAAATTGGTTGAGCGGAGCCATTTTCGAAAAATATTTTGCAATTATTTTGACAACTTTACCGTTTCAAAATTAACCGGGGGTAATCCGGGCAGAAGAAAGAGAGGAGGCGCCAAAAGGGGTAGTGAATAAGTAGTATTTACTTTAGCAGGACGACACTGCGGATAAGGAAACAGGGAAGTCCAATTTTTAGTCCTCTCCACTGCATAAATATGGCAATTGCAGCTGCAACCTGCTGCTTTTTCTCTGCCGGCACTTCACTCTACTCTCTAACATCTACTCCGTCTTCTTTATTTATTCCTAAAGCTCTACATCAAAACAACAACGTTCTCAAGAATTCATCTTCTTTTCCTCAAAAGCCAAAGGTACATTACTTATCCCAATTTTCTTGTCCTATTTTATTTCCACTTAAGCATTCTCTTTAGTCCTTCATTTTAATGTCGCCTCTTTTCATTGCGAGATTGCCATTCCTAATATATGTCTTAAATTACTACTCCCTCCATTTCAATTTGTTTGTATAACATTCTTTTTTAGTCCGTTTAAAAGAGAATACTTCTTTCCATAAATTTTGACAACTCTGCTTTTCTCTGCCGGCACCAACTCTTTCTACTCCGTCTTCTTTATTTATTCCTAAAGCTCTACATCAAAAACAAAAACGTTCTCAAGAATTCAAGGTTCAAAAGGAATTTTACATACATATCCCTACTTGTCCTATTAAATTCTTTAAGAACACAAGATTCAAAATTACTATTCCCTCCATTTCTTTACTTTCTTTTTAATCTTAAACTTCCGTTTTGAAAACTCTTTAGTTCCAACTTTCCACATGACATTTTTAAGAACAAGATTCAAAAGTTTCTTTACTTTCTTAAACTTCGTGCTAAGTCAAAGCTAGACAAACAAATTGAAACAGATGGAGTAGTATTATACCTCTTGAGGTTAGTGCAAAAGATGACCAGTTAAGAGAAGTTCAAGATTTTGGGTTCACTGGATTTTACTATGTTAACAAGAAGGGTACAAGCATAGGATGTGACACGATTATGATCTTATATGATTTCCATTATCCAAAATGTAAAGGAACATAGCTGATAAAAAGATATAAGATAATTAGAGAATTTGTAATTCACAAATTTTATTGTCACTTGAATGAAAAAGATATAACTGGTGAAAGAAATTTTCAGTGAAAGAACCACCAAATTGTTGCTGTTGCTGGCTCCTTTGAGTAAGTTTGATGATTCATACAGCCTGAATTGCTCTTATGAGTTCGTGTATTTCAATACTTGTGTCACTGCTGCTTGTCACATTACTGTGTCCTAATTTAGGAAAAGGTATTTTTCTTTTTGTTCATGAGTAAAGATTTAATCTAACAAGCAAAGGATGGATTCAGAAAGCAGTTGGTAAACAGAACTTCCTATGGAGATCAAAAGACGAAAGACATTTAGCAAATAAAGATGGCAGAAGCAATAATAATGAAACGGGACAATCTAAATCAGCTGCATTTAAACCACCTGGTTTGCAGAGGAAAGGAGCAGGGAAGGGAGCTCCAGTTGAGTCAAAGGAGCCGCAGGTACGAATGACAGTAGTATTACTTCTTCACTTGGATGTTGACTTCTGCGTCCTTTGCATTTTAGCTTCTGTTCACCTGTTTTTTTTATCCTTAATAGTTGTATCATTGAGTTATATTATTTTGGTGCTGGTAAGTGCTTTCCATTTATCATGTCCCATAAAGATGTTACATGTTGTCTTCAGTTGTTCTATACTACTTTATCTAAGTTGGTTTTCTTTTCCAGGTAGGAACTGGTATCATTGAAGATGCAACTTTTCTTAATGCAGTTGTGAAGGTAAATATGTGGTTAAATGGCAATATTTTATTTTGCTCATTTCTTTTTGAGGCCTCTTGTTTGAAGCTCAATATTTCTTTTTGAGGCCTCTTCTTTGAAGCTCAATATTTCTGTTTTACTTTGCTAATTGTCTTACTGAGTTGTCTGTATACTTGGGCGGGATATAGGTTTCTGAGCCTTTAAAGATATATGGTCCTGTGCCGCCCTCGAACAATTCTGTTACTAGCTACTGACTTCTATATACTTCTGCTGTTATGCTGCGTAGAGTGTCTAGACCTCCATAAACACTAAATGCGAATTTTCTCTTTTTTGCATCAAAGGGTATATCAACAATATGAATAGTCATATCACATATATCTGCACGTGCAGTTGGATTTGATAATCTTATGATGTAATGGACTCACTTTTTCCTTCTCCATTGCAGTTGGATTTTGATAATCTTATGATGTAATGGACTCACTTTTCCTTCTCCATTATGTTTATCTCTAGGTTTTCTGTACACACACTGCTCCAGATTATTCCCTTCCGTGGCAGAAACAAAGACAATTTGCAAGTACTGGAAGGCATGCAATTCCATCTTCCTCTCAACTTTAGTACTTCCTTTAAAAGTTGTGAAAAAAAGTAAAATTTCCTGCAAAGAGTAGTTTTCAAGTGGGCCTAAAGGTGTTTGATTCTCATAAATTGCCAATTATACATAGAAGACAGTAATTGCTAGGTCATTAGTGCATACAAATATTGTGCCTATTGAAAGATCTACATAAACAGATTTGCGCATTGACTTTATAATAACAAATAATCTTGAGAAAAAGAATTTCACTCTCCATCCCATTTTATATGTCAAGTGTTTGATTCTACATAGAGTTTAAGATATTAATTTGACTTAATTGTTATGTTAGTGGTAGTCAGTGTCCACAATTCTAACTGTTGCTTGCTATGTGCAGTGCTTTCATGATTGGTGATGGGAAACTCCTGACAAATGCACATTGTGTTGAATATGGTACCCAGGTAATTTTTTGCCTTTGCTATGTTGACAATTTTCCTATTAACCGACTTCTATGTGCCTGTTTCTGTGTTGTCCTTTCTTCTTTAATGAAGAAACCCTGAGGTTTTCTCAATCTGCTTTTAATAGAATTATAACTTTTTCTCATAACAGAATTTTTTTCTCTAGAAAACGTTTTTCTTCATCATATAATACAAAGCCCTTTAAACTAAAGCAAACATTGTCGTGAAATTGAATATCAGGACCAGTAAAGTATAGTGTTCTCTTTTTCGATAACCGAGAAATGGAGGGCCATGCGCAAGGTTCGGACTTCAGAGTTTGGTGGATTATGGGCTCACACCCTACCCTTCTCCACTTAAATGCTAGGCTTTTGTTTGTGGCAGGGTTCGAACCTATGACGTGTGCCTGACCCATACATCACACTCTGTGCTCTCACCACTAGCCAAAGCCCCGGGGCAACTTTTTTGGTCATTCACAAAATTCGAGGCTTTCGTATTCTGTTTTGTTATGTGAACCATCAAGTGGGGGCTTTGTTGGATTTAACAGTTCTTTTCCTGAGTTGAGAGCATACCCAGGTCATCCAGAACCATAGTCTCATATCAGGCTTACTTTTAGTACTAGATTTTGGGGGAAAAGGGCATGCACTTTAATATTTGTTTTTGTAAATGGTGAATCCCTGAAGGAAGCAAACTTTCTGTTTTTGTTATATTTCTACAAATATTTTCTTATAGAAAAGAAAAAGTTTGGAAGGTTTAGAAGAGGAAAAGTTAAACTTGCATTCTTTACTTTTTCGGCTTTGCACTGTGCCCACAAAATATAAGATTGCACTCCTCTTCTAGGGTTTTGAACTGTGTTGTAGTTTTTCATCCTAGGCAATATTTTTTTGTCAAAAACATTCTTTTAGGGAAATCTAAATGCATAGAAACAGTATGGTAAATGAAAATTTCTGTGCAGTCTCTAATTACAGTGGTAGGGGTGTTGGGACTACTCAAATGCAAAAGGAACTAAACATAAAATAGAAAATTCAGCCATTTAGCAAAGTCCTAAAGAAATGAATTAGCTTTATGAAAACTTAAAGAGTTCACATTTAAGCAGAAATATATCGCATCTAATCCACATCACCACGTCAATATCCATCCTTTTGGATAGTTTGGACAAATGATCAAGGTCCATTTTCAAGCCCTACTTTTATTATTCACTGTTCTCTACATGACATCTAACTTGCTAGTCATAACTAATTAATGGTGGAGACCTCTTGCAAGTTTTGAAAGTTTTCCTTACCCACATCATTATTAATTTTTTTAGTATATGTAGATTTAAAATACAATTTTAGTTGAAGTGACTTTTCCATGGCAGGTTAAAGTGAAGAGAAGGGGAGATGACACTAAATATGTTGCCAAGGTATGCTTTTCATGATAACTTGTGAATGCGTATATTGCCAAGGTATGCCTATATTACCGGACCACAAGGGTACAATAGACCCTTGTGGTCCGGCCCTTCTCCGGACCCTGCGCATAGTGGGAGCTTAGTGCACCGGGCTATGAACACCCCCCCCCCCCCCCCCTCCCCCAAACCCCAAACTTTTTTTTTTTTTTTTGAAGAAGTCTTAAGGATGCAAACTTGGGTGAGGTTGACAAAATATACCCAACCAACTGTTGGTGATCTAAACCAAGACATCCTACTTGGAGTCTGGTAAGAGCAAATGTGACCCGACCCAACAAACAGGTTTACCATGGGGCTCATTGAGTTAGTTCAGTTGGTTGATAATGTACATTTCCTGTCTGTTGAAACTTAAATTTGGAGCTTCCAGCTAATTTCCCAAAATTACATTTGGCATTATGATTACATTTATAAGATGGAAATTTTATGCTTATGGAAAGTAAGATGTTGCTAAAGAATCAAAACTGGCTATTTTTTCCCTTAAACAAACTTGTGGAGCTTCAATTAAGCTCTTTAATCAAAGCAATCGATTTGTTTTATCAATGCCTGGATGAAATGCTGTAGTTCCAGGTATTGATATAGTTATAATCTGACAAAAAAAAGAAGCGACAGAGTTTTATTCTTTAATTAGCCGTACTATCAAAGTAGGTATCAAATGGATTTGTTTTACTCTTTTCAATGCAGTCTTCTAGTTATCAGTGGTTCCATTCCATACCCTCTGCATATGTAAAAATCATTCACCCTGGGAGCTCCTGAAAACTGTTCAATTTTAAACAATTGACACAACAACAACATGCCCAGTAGAATCCCACAATGTGGGGTCTGGGGAGGGTAGAGTCTATGCAGACCTTACCCCCACCTTGAAAGGTAGGGAGGTCAAGCTCCGAAAGACCCCCGGCTCAAGAGAAAAACAAGACAAAAAGTCAGATAGGGACAAGCATATCAAAAACAATATGAAAACGAGGAATAACAAAAGCGAGAAAGTCATGATAGAACAGTCTGGAAAGAAAGGAGCATTAGCTACCATAGATATATAAGATAATCGAAGTACAAGGCCCAACAAATATAAGCAGATTAAACAATTGATAGATTAATTTAATAGGTCCGTCCTGGTTATCAAAAAAATAAATTAAATAGGTCCCTTTCTTTTCCTTTTGTAAGGAAAATGATAAATTGAATTTGGAGTCTTGACAACCAGTAAGTACTTTAAGATATGCATCTAGTGAGGCCTGCCTGCTAAATGTTAGATTATAAATGGAACAAAAGGACGCTACATGTCTTTTTTAACAATATCTCTTTTATGATGTTGAGACTCATAGATTAGGTGAGTACATGCCAGATCATTGGAAAATTAGTTTCAATAGATGAAAAACAGTGTCTAACTTTGTATAATTTTGGCTTTTGGTTCCAGGAATATCTTTAACAAGATTTCTTTTAGCTAGTATGATTGTATAGTGTTTCTGCACTACAAGTTTGTGCTAATGCTAAGAGGGGCGTAAAGTTTTGGTAGGAAACTTTTTGTTAGCGTAGTTTTTCTTCCTGCTTGATTCTTACAGTCTATGGTTGACCTATTATCTCTGTTCATAATTGTGTACTTATCCTTACAAATAGTTTTGTTTAAACTGTATTTAAGTGTTTGTTCCTTCAGCGGAGGGTCTTATCAAAACAGCCTCTCTAACCCCCACGGTAGGGGTAAGGTCTGCGTACACTCTACCCTCCCTAGACCCCACTTGTGGGATTACACTAGGTATGTTGTTGTTAAAAACCAGAAGCTAAGTGACAGATGACTACATATTGGCCAGATCCATTGGAAATATTAGTGTTCTTAGATGAAAATAATGTCATAAGTGCTAAAATGCCATTGAGTTTTGTTGCTTAATTTCAACATCTATTGAATGCAGGTTCTAGCTAAAGGAGTGGAGTGTGACATAGCCTTGCTATCTGTGGAAAGCGAGGATTTCTGGAAAGGAGCTGAGCCCCTCCGCTTTGGACACTTGCCTCGTCTGCAGGTGCGTCTCATGTTCATCTGTACAGATCAATTCTGGAGCCAAACATATGCATGCATTTTGGAAGATTTGCTTTGTTGTATGTTAATTTTGTTACATATAACGTTTTGCCAATCAAACTTGATTCTGGAGGAATATATCTTGGATTTGCTAGTGTCCTATCGTTGGATAGAGATTTTTTGTAATATGAGTGATTCTGCGTGTCTAATTATGCCAGCAGTTTGGGATTATGTTAGGCTTCAATTGAAGATTGAGTAGTTGACACTTAGTTTATCCTTGGATGTAATTATTATATAACAAGTAATAAAAATAAATGTACATGAAATTTGGTAATTATTTGCTAGGAGAACTTGCTGCATTTTTGGGAATAGCTAATATTTTAGCTCATAAAGAGTGTAAATCCTCTTAGTGACATATTCATATGCGTGTGTGTGTTTGTGTATAAAATGTCATTTGAAGTTTGCTGAACTATTCTTCCTAAATTGCCGTATTCTATTGCCTCAGTTGAATTCTTGACTTCTTTTCTAATACCCAAACTTAATCTGTCCAGTTCTGTTGCAATCTGTATAGATATTATTCTTAAGCTGGAAGTTACTTCTGACTTGCAGGATGCTGTAACTGTTGTAGGTTATCCACTTGGAGGAGATACCATTTCTGTGACCAAAGGGGTGGTATCAAGAGTAGAGGTTTGTGTTTGTGTTGTTTAGTTTTCAGTCTAATGTTGTATCAATTTATCAGTACGGTTGGCAGTGACTTAATCTTTTTAACTTCATTAAAAGTTTGTATTGCTCTAATCATCAGTGCTGCTCATTTGTCATTTGCTGGGTACGCCATCTCAATAAGCATGTTATGAGTGCTATTTCTCTTACACATCAATATTGAAGAGTAACGGTTTGCTAGAGTTTGAAGAAATGTGAGAACTTAACTTTGGAACCTCCATAAATAATACATGATTTTCACAAAATTTATTACTAACATGGTATAGAAGCAATAAAGAGATACATGCAAATAGTGGCGTCTTTTTCCAAAACTAGAACATAAGCTTAAGGCAGTTTGTTGACCATAGATCGGGTTCCTCAGCCTTAACTAAAATGTGCAAAATATTTTTTATTGCATTACCTAGTTAGTGGGCAAAATGACATTCTTTGTGATAATTACTTTTTCTCTTTTCCATTTTTCTGTTACATGTTATTGTTTTGTTTCTTATATTGCCCACCTTTTAGAGGTTATGGTTACAGTTATAGTTTTGCAAGCTTATAGTAGCTCTCCTATTCGAGTTGTGACAAAAAAAAGTTTAGCAGCCTCCTTGGTTCTGAGATATGTGAATGGAGTACATTGTTAGGAAATAGACAATCTTCCCTTTTACTCAACAACAACAGCAACAACAAATCCAGTGAAATCCCACAATGTGGGGTCTGGAATCTTCCCTTTTACTCCTAGCGATAAATACGACAATATGGTATTCTGTTCTCCTAAATGTCGAATGCTTGTGCTAACTCATATATTGGTCTTCGTCATTAGGTCACATCATATGCTCATGGATCATCCGAGCTTCTGGGCATTCAAATAGACGCAGCAATAAATCCTGGTAAATATGGACATTGATGATGAGACTGTTGCTCGATAACGCTAAGCATGCCCAATAAATTTGCTCCTATTAATCTAACTTGTTTTATACTTCATAGAAAAAGTAAAGAAGAAGAAAATTTAATTTGTTTTATAACTTCTTGCATATGTTTGTACGAGGATTATTTCTCTCTTTACAGTAGTTTCTGCTACTAATAGCAACTATTTTAGGTAATAGTGGCGGCCCTGCATTCAATGATGATGGAGAGTGCATAGGGGTGGCATTTCAGGTAGTTTCTTGTCAGAATTTGATAATTGTATTGTCATGTTACTAAATTCTGGCTTCTTTTTGGATCTACCATTTGGTTTGTAAAATATAATTTCTTTATTAAAATTGGAGTGCAGCTTTTGCTTTTCAAGTTTCAAATTGTTTCTGTCTGCTTAATTGCCCTAGTTCTTCATTCTACACTACTGCTATAATCATTGGTTAGGAAAGGTCTGCGTACACTTTACCCTCCCTAGACCCCACATTGTGGAATTTCACTGGGTATGCTGTTGTTATAGCCTGAAATCTTGCCTCAAGGCAAACCATAAATACTACCATGGAGAAACTGGGGAATGGTAATTGCCTCTAAAGCTATATGCCTCATCAACATTACTTGTTTTGCTTATTTGAATATTTTGTTGATACATGTTCTACTTTAGAAGCTCAAATTTCCTGAAACCAAAACATCATATGTTCTGCCCTTTGATCAGCGCATGAATCAGTTTTCCTTGTTCATTCCCCACTGAAAAACATGGTTATCATCATGCTGCTTCTTCGACAAACTGCTGAGTCTTTTCTGGATTCTTATGTTTTATATGAGGTTCTTTTGGAAGTTTGTGCTTTCTTTTAGGATATATATGTTTTCACAAGACAAGTCCTTTAGGTTTACAGGTCAGATGACGTCGAAAATATTGGTTATGTTATCCCAACTACGGTAGTGTCTCATTTTCTGGAAGACTATGAAAGGAACGGGAAATACAGTGGTGAGTCCCTCTCCTTCTTTTGTGAAAGTATGTATTCTATGTTGGGGAACCACCTATATGTCCAGGACTCTGCACAATCGTTTCCAATTTCTTATTCAGTTTGGTATACAAGAATTGTTATCCTGAATGACACCTATTGACGTCTGGGTGAATCACGGGGAAAGAACTTTCAGTTCAACCTGCTTGGGTTTGAATCCTCTGATTAGGTTTTTACATGCGTCCACCTGAATATCTGAAATTCAATTGAAGTTTGGAAAGAAAACTAACCTATTCAGAACCTGCAAATGTTGACTATACTTAATGTTTCTTACTTACTTTTTGTTGGAGTGTCTGACATTGATTGAGGAAATGGGTTATTGTATACCTAAGGTTTTGAGCAATCATTGCCTATGAGTTAGCCTTTTGGGTTTAATTAGACCCAAGGTCTAATTTCTTTACATTGTATCAAAGCAAGACCTATCTATAGTCTTGGTTCACTCAGTTGTCGGGCCCCTATGTTATATTGTTTACGCTCTAGCTCTAGGCGTGGGGGAGGGTATTATAGTGTCCCACATTGAGAAATGAGTTGTTGTCTCCTTATATAGTCTTGGACAGTTTCACCTCATGAGCTAGATTTTGGGGCTGGGTTAGGCTCAAGATCCATTTTTAGAACGTTTGGAGTTGCATTTTACAGAAATGCCCTGTTTGAAACTTTTAATAGAAGTTATTTAAAACTTAACCAACTTGCCGGTTGCAGCTGCTGCTGATCTACTCTTATGTGAATCAAGTACTTTGTTCTTGTTGTCAACCTGCCATAGTGGGTAGGTTGCAAATGAGGGACCTTTATCTGGTAGCAAGCGCTTATGCTTCTGGTTCTGCAATATAATCAAGGGTGGGTTTATGAGTTTTTTTTTTTTTTGATAAAGGCGGTACTCATGTGCCCCTTTCTAGACAACACTACCACAATTTGGCAAGCAAAGAGTCTTATCTTTTACTAAGATGTTTATTTTTTAAATATTTACAATTATAAATGATTTTGATTCATAATTCCTTTTTATTTAGTTTCTTAGTGTTTATCCTTTCATCTAAAAAGATAAGAAGAATCATGTTTGAATGCACACCGATATTACATGATTTGACACCCACATTAGAGATTCAATTTCTGAGAGAGAAGGGGTGGGAGGGCAGGGGGCCATTATTGTTCCTGTATGCTTTATTATAAAAGATGACTTCATTTATTATGTTGCTGCTCTTGAATCTTAAGCACAAAAGTAAATCTTTCTCTTATGTAGTGGTATGACCCCTCAAAACTATATGTAAACTAGTATTGCCTAATTATTGCTTGTTATTATGGTTTCCTGCCAATTGCATGTCTGTTTTAATAATTATGTCAAACATAGGCTGAAGTTTTTAACTGTAACTTTCAAATATTTAATTGGTATAGTCTGTACTAGTCACTAATTTGTTGATTTTTATTGTTGACTGCACACCATTCATTCATTTATTGGGTGCCTATTTTCGTTCACTATTAATTTGGAGAAAATTCACAGCATTTTTGCATAGTGAATTTGGCATTTGGTTGTGTTTGGAAGCTTGAATATTATCTCCCAGCCAAGTATCTAGTTAGCCAAAAAAAGAAAAAGAAAGAATCATCCCTTGAGCCAATTTCAGATACAACTTTATAGAATTTGCCATAACAACCCCCTCACCCCCGCAAAGCTTCTTCTTCTTTTTTTTTTTTTTTCTTCTTTTCTTTTTCTAAAGCTGCAGCGCAGTACAGTAGTTTATCTAATTTCTTAGTCCATCCTTATGCGTGAAAGAACTACCAGTACTCCATATGATTTGGAAGCTTCTTTTCCCTGTTGGTTTTCAACAGCTTATCTAACGGTTTTGTGATTTCAGGTTTTCCTTGCCTTGGGGTATTGTTGCAAAAATTGGAAAATCCAGCACTACGTACCTGCTTGAGAGTTCCTTCGAACGAGGTCTGGATTTGTACCTATATATGAAGAAGTCCTCACTAGTTGCATAAGCTTTATTTTTATAACAGATGTCTTTCTTTGTGGAGTTCCTTATTCTTTTCTCAGTAACTATCTTTTGTGGAGGAAGGGAGAGGGGGGGGGGGGGAGTGGGTATATGGACCAAATGAAACCAATTTTTCTTTTTTATTTAGCTGTTTGTTTGTTTCTGTTTCCCATTAGAACTGTACAAGTCCTCAAACAACTTTTTTTAATACTAAGAGAGGTAATGGGTTCTGCAGCAACATGAATAGCATGAGAGCGGGGGGAGGATCCAGTGCCTAAATGGGTAAATTCCTACAAAGAGACAGAAAGGGGATTCCTGTGGCTAGAATTCAAAAAATCTTTTTTTAGGGCCTTATATATGAGAGAAAATGTGGATAATTGAATAAAACACTGCTATCTCCAGTTACACTGAGCAGTTATCAGTTAAAACGCTAGCAAAGTAATTTAAAGAAAATAGTATAAGTGTCATTAGGCTTGGTAACTTGGGAAAATTGAGTTCATCTAGGCAGGGATGGAGCTGAGCAAAGGTAGCTCTTCTTGGTGATGAATCCCGGGGCCAACATCTTTCTACACATAATTGATCTGTCTTGAGTGGAAAGTTTGAAAATACCCTCTTTGAGTAATATCAATAATATTCTCTTCTGCAACGTCTCCAGATCTAGTTGAAGGAATTGTAATGAGCATTCAAGTCTCTAGCTGTGTGCCTGTGTCTACTCCTTCAAGTTGGTCAATTATTAGGTGATATAACCTGTCAACTGAGTGCATTTATCAGATTTTTCTAATTTATGCCTGATCTGAAAGCAAACCTATTTTGCATTTGTCAACTGAAGATACCTGGGCAGATCATCTGTTTGAGATAGTCAAGTGTAGTGTCTACTGATAAATTTGTATGGAGAGGCTAATCACTACTCTCTAGAAGTCCTTGTTTAATACATGCTGGGTAATTGGTTTTGCAGGGCGTACTCGTACGGAAAATCGAGCCTACTTCCGATGTTAGCAATGTCTTGAAAGAGGTATCGTCAATTTATTACCGTTCACGAGTCTTTTCGGACTTCTAGATATTTTGCTGTTACACCTGATTCTGTTCTAAGACATTTGAGTGTACTCTAGCATTCTGCTTTACTTACTGATGTCCTCAAAACTTATAAGCATTAATGGATGAAAGGACCATGAGAATAAGAATTTTTGTGAATGGGAAGGGGGAAATTGATGTGTAGCTGAGAAGCTTAACATTTGAATTGTTTTTCATTAGAAGCTCGCTGAAAGTAATTGCTTATAATAAATGTCTTGAATCAATTTTGGCATAAAACTGTAGCATGACAGTGTCTACATTACTTTGCTGCTTCTACATTCATTTCTGTCAATTAGCTTAATGTGTTAACTGTTAAGTGTTTGCCCTGATTTTCTTACCATATTTGGATTTTATGTTTTCTTGAAGGAAGGGAAAAACATTTAGCATAATTGATTTTAGTTTTCCTAAGAGGAAAATATAAATTTTTCATTTGGCTAATCCTTTTCATGGAGGAAAAGGTATAGCACTCTATAAATTGATGATCCTTCCTTCTCACTTTACAACATCCACA
The DNA here is from genome assembly GCF_029784015.1 of Lycium ferocissimum. Lineage (NCBI taxonomy): Eukaryota > Viridiplantae > Streptophyta > Magnoliopsida > Solanales > Solanaceae > Lycium > Lycium ferocissimum. Next base: position 12,895,822 of record NC_081342.1, on the reverse strand, counting down.
GTATAGTCCTTAAGAGAGTCTTGTTTAGGGGGAGAACATAAACTCTTAAAGAGTGAATTGCTCATAAATAGGTCAATTGACCAATCCTATTATGAAAATACACTTATATATTATGAGTTATGACAATACAGTTGTTATGAAAGTACATTTATTGTGGGATGGGACTTCCTAATTCCACTGTTCATGGTATTACAATAATTACCACCAATAACAAATAGTATGGATTAGGGATCCAGTTGTGCCTTTTGTATTCATGTAATTCTTTTTTACAATATTGATAAATATGCGCTACAGATGTAATTTCTGAAATTCATAATTAATCTCTTCATGTAAAAGTGAAGATGGATTCCATGAGAATGTGTGATGGACGCGAGTATCCTTTCTGAGTTTGGGGAGCATGGTGCACTATAGATTCTACAACTCATAAGTCATAAGTGATCTCCTCGTGGCAAAATGAAGGTCACGCTATGAGAATGAGATATTGGACAGGAGTATCCTTTCTGAGTTTGGGGATCATATTGCAAAAGGATACATTGTCCCAGGACCAGCTTAATAACCTGGAGACGAAGAGTATAGTGTATATTTGACCATTTTAGTTAGTCCTACCCACTTCGCATCTGTATACCTCTGTCTTTGGAATGTTTAATTTTTCTATTATCATTAGGATGTTATTTTGGTAATGTCATGTAGTTTCATAATGCTTGGTTCATCTTTTCAGGGAGACGTGGTTGTTAGCTTTGATGGTGTTCGTGTCGGGAGTGAAGGGACAGTGCCATTTCGATCAAGTGAACGCATTGCATTTCGCTATCTCATCAGTCAAAAGTAAAACTTAATTGCTTCCAGAGAAATTAGATTTGCATTTAAGCACAATCCTCGGGTCAATTCTATGTTGACAAAAATTATTCACTTCATTTTCAGTTTGAATGGCTAACTTTTGGAACTGCTTGTTAAGTGGTAATACCAATTTGTAAGACACTACCTTGACGTTGCTCTGTTTTCTGCTCCATTTGATCTTACTTTGGCTGCTGGGATCATTATCGTTTTAAATACAATCAGGGTTAAATTGAATTCTGTTTGCACTTACTCTGGACCTTGAAGTGAATATTGGTTAATGCTCATAATCCACTGAATCCTTAGCATCAAATTTGAGTTTCCTCATGCTCCCTGCCCATATTACCCCCTCTTTGTATAGTTTGCATGTATTCCTGTTTATGTGTTCACACAAAGGCCTCATCTTCTTCAGGTTCACTGGTGATGTAGCTGAGCTTGGTATTATTAGAGCTGGGGAATTCCTGAAAGTTCAAGCAATTTTGAAGCCGCGTGTGCATTTGGTATGTTAGCGGACCCTTAGTTTCTTTGTTGACGCCATCACTTGAATCGCTGTATAGAAAAAGGGCAGCCCGGTGCACTAAGCTCCCAGTATGTGCGGTGTCCGGGGAAGGGCCGGACCACAAGGGTGTATTGTACGCAGCCTTACCCTGCATTTATGCAAGAGGCTGTTTCCACGGCTTGAATCGTTGTATAATTGATTTAAATCTGTTGCAGGTTCCTTATCACATAGATGGTGGTCAACCTTCATACTTAATAGTTGCCGGCTTGGTGTTTACACCACTATCCGAACCCTTAATAGAGTAAGTTTTACTAGATATCCTTGTATTTTCTTAATGATGGGGCTAGCATTCCCTTATCTTTCGAATATATTCTGGTGTACCAATTCTCAGCCCTGAAAGCAATTGTTAATTCTTTTTTTGTCAGGGGAGAATGTGAAGATACCATAGGGGTGAGTCTAACAAATGGATGTTGCTCACAAGATTACAAGCATTCCGCTGTGATTGAAATTAACTGGTTTCTTTGAATTTTGTCAGCTAAAACTATTGACAAAGGCTCGATACTCTTTTGCAAAGTTTGAAGGAGAACAGATTGTTGTACTATCACAGGTATGTTAGAGAAAATTTCAGCTTCTGACAATCAATCTGCAGCTTATCTGTCAAGAAAAGGGGAAAAAAAAAAAGAAAAAAAAAAAGAAGGTAAATAGTCAGAGCTGGGAGCACAGGAACTAGGGAAAGTGAACTTTTGGGAAAAGTATAATGTCATGGAAGTGGAAAAAATGGGTAAATTAGTATTAGCGTAATTTACTAGTTACCCAATGCCACCTCTTATGATGCTGAAGTGTTAAGTCTAAGTAAGGAACAATACGTTGTTAATCGTTATTTTACTTATAGGTCTTGGCGAATGAAGTGAATATTGGGTACGAGGATTTAAGCAATGAGCAGGTAAGTTATCTTTTGCACTTGGATTTTTTAATCCTTTCCAGTTGAATCATGAAGAATAATTGGTGTGTGCATCAAAATTCCATTTTCAGTCATTTATATTATTATAGATCTTGAGTGAAATCTCAAATAGCAATATCTTGGCAGATCTTGAAGGTGAATGGAACTCGAATTAGGAACATTCACCATTTGGCTCATCTAGTGGATTGTAAGTGTTGGTACAGATAATAATTTGAGCTTTGTTACGTTAACCTCAGCAGTTACAATGCTCATACTTGTCTAATCACGCAGCTTGCAAGGATAAATATCTAGTGCTCGAATTTGAAGACAACTTTCTGGTTGTTTTAGAAAGAGAGGCAGCCTCGTCTGCATCATCTAGCATTCTTAAAGACTATGGCATTCCAGCTGAAAGATCGTCTGATCTCTTGGAACCATATATTGATTCCATCGAACCAGATGAAGCAACCGATCAACATGAGTTTGGTGATAGTCCAGTTTCTAATTCAGAATTCGGCTACGATGGGCTTCTTTGGGCTTGATCATGACATGTGAAGTTCAATCTAAGCTTCTCACTTGGAACTATTGTTCCTTCATACTTTTAACAGGAAAAAGAACACAGATGATCAGGCAACATTGACCATGCAGACTCTGTATGGCAGGCGTTTATTTTGCTGTCTCCTTTGTCAAAGCTATTGCAGTATTGGCCTCCAACGTGGATGATGTTCTACACAAATGAAATGAACAACAAAAATGTCTTGAGGTTTGGGGGTTTGTACGTTAGGCACACACATTTTTTTCACGTGTGGGGTGGATCTCTGACTTGATGTAATCCAGAGGGCGCGTAACCCTTAACATGATTCATTACTTCTTATTTATTTGTTATTTATGTTTTGTAATTGACATGATTCAATTTTGACAACAATTTTATAAAGGAGATGCCCCGTCGTTTCACAAATAGTTTATTTATGTAAAACATCATTCAATGGGAAAAAAAACTTTTTGTAACATTAGTTTCACATTATGCACTTTTTAAGGTCTAGTCAGTTTATTTGACTGGGCTTGGTTGGTGGCATTAGGGTCTATTCACGTTCTTATCTAAAAGAAGAGGCAATTCTCTCAATTGTGGCAGAACGAATGCAAGACTTCGAAAGCTTTAGAACTGCAGCTAGATGGTAGGAGGAGGGGTTTGTCTCCATAGAAAAAATATTCACAAGTGCTGAAAATACCTTCATTCACTTGTCTTATTACTTCCGAACTGTTCAACTATTATGTCCTAAATCGGTATAATATGTGCTCATGAGGGGGTTTAAATAGCCTTGAGCTTTCTCACCATAATAGCTAGCTTTTGGGGTGTGAGTTAAGTTCAAGGTTGTTACATCAACCGACTCATGAGGTCGGACAATTTGAGATGTAGTGAATTTAGATAGACTTTGAAGTGTGACAATCTTTTTATTTATTTATTTATTATTGAGATAGGGCTTTGGAGAGATCTTGGAATGGAATTCCCTTTTGCTTGACGTCACAAATAGTACATTTTTTTTTTTGCGCGGATTGTCCTTCTTCTGGGGTGGTCTTTAATTTTTATCCCTCAAATTGGTGGTCTTTAATTTTTAGCCTTCGCCTAATACTCCGAGGTTCTGGGTTCGAACCCTAGTTCAGTAAAAAAAAAAAAAAAAAAATTTCACAAGGCAGAGATTTGGATTCGCAAGGCAGAATCTCTACTTTAAGGTAGAGTTTGAAACTCTGCCCGAATCATGTAAAATTCTGTCTTAAGATGCAAAACTCTGCCTTGTGAATCCAAACTCTGCTTTGCGATTTTTTTTTTTTTTTTTTAATTTTTGACTGAGCGAGGGTTCGAACCCGAAATCAAGGGGTTCTAATGAAGGACAAAAATTAAAGACCACCAATTTAATGGGTAAAAATTAAAGACCACTCCAAAATAAGGGCATTCCTGCAAATTGCCCCAAATAGTAAAGCAGTTCTATTAGAACTTCGCGTCACTAAAATTTTAAAGTTGCTATACTTTCTGAAACACGTAAATTTTTCTCCACTATGAAGCTGGCCGTGTGACATTCTCACCCGAACAGAAAATGCGCAAATCACAGGGTGTATTTGGTTCGAAGGAAAATGTTTTTTTGGAAAACAAGTGAGTTTGGTAAGTAAGTAACAAAAAATACCATTTCAAAAACATGTGTATATGTAATCTGTCAGACATGATGGGGGTGGGATAGGGTAGGGAGTGGGTGTTGGGGGATTGCGGGGGTTGGGATGGTCAAGAGTTGGGTGGGTGTAGAGGAGAAAATGAATTTTGAATGTCATTTATGAAACTTATTTTTTCTACTTTCATTAGTGCAATCATTTTCCTTATTTATAAGGAACTTGATTTTCTTTTCTAAAAAAATGTTTAAAACACGATGACCAACCTGAGAAAAATGAAAAACATTTTCCAAAAGAAAATGTAGAAAATATTTTCCTCCACATACAAAACACACCCTCAAAGAGGCCAAAACCTGATCCACTGGCCCGTGTGGGTCAAAAGTGAACACTGGATGCAATAGTCAAGCCGTCATGTGCTGCTCTCAATATTGGTTTCCCAACAAGGCATTCCACTACAGTACATATTTTTCAGTTGATGGATTTGTTAAAGTTACTGTGCTTTTGTGAATTGTTCCATCGCACATTTTAGTTTATTTTCGTACATAGATTCTCACACTTCACTTGATTTTCGGAACATGCTCAACCTTTTTTGGGCAGTTTTCATTTGTGTGGTTATTGGGGTGTTCAAAGACCACGTAAAATCACATCAATTAGACAACGGAAAAGGGCCAAATATACCCCTATATTATCGGAAAAGGGCCAAACATACCCCTCGTTATACTTTGGGATCAAATATACCCTTATCATTATACTAATGGTTCAAATATATCCCTCCACCGTTAAAGTTGTTCAAGGTGGACATCTAATCCTACGTGTCACTAACATTTGATGAGGTGAATGCCACGTGGCATGCCACGTCATCACCACTAACCCATTTTACCCTTCCCTTATATTTATTTTTACACTCCTAAAATTTTCTTCCTTCCACCACCATTACCGGCACAAAAGTTGGAGATGGTATGCGTGTGTACGGAAAATAGAAAGTATATATAGATAGGAGTAGATATTACTGTCAGCAAATTAGTTGCTGCCCTTCCAGCATTACAAATAGATGTTGCTAAAGTTCCCATCGACAACAAAAACTCCTCTGCAATCGATGACTAATTGACAGTCTAAGCTTCCAGTAGCATCTAGGGCCAATTAAAAAGAAAATCGAATTAAGTTTCATAATATAAATGATACAAAATAAACTACTAAAATCGAAAAGATAGAGGAACTTGATAAAGTCCATATACTGGGTTCCCTACAGACAATTTGTCGCTGCCCCAACTAAAAAAAAAAAACCAGAAACTATTAGTACATTCTAAGCATAATAAGAATAATTAACTAACTTCCAAGATTTAACTAAAGGTGACCTTTTAGTTGTGAAATTAGTATAGGTGACTTGTGAGGACCACATCAAATCAAAACCCAATTAAATTTGGGATTAAGAAGATTGGGTCCAAAATGTATTTTTTTCAAACTTCTTAATCTTTTATAAAATACAAAAAGATCCCAACTTAATCCAAAAAAACCCACCAGCCCCCCTTCTCCTCCTCCCACCCCTCCGCAACCCCACCCTCGCCGCCCCCCCCCCCACGCCCACCAAAAAATATTTTTTTTTTAAGAAAAGTTTTGATATTTTTTATTTGCTTTTTTACCAGCACCCCCTCCTCCTCCTCCACCCCACACCCCCCCCTCCCCCTACCACCCCGACCCATTTTTTTAAAAAAAAAAATTTTGTATTAAAATTTTTTTAAATTTCTTTATTTGTTTTTTCACCCCCCCCCCCCCCTCCTCCTCCCAACCCTCGCCCGCAATCACCCCTCCTGCTCCTCACCCCACAAA
>NC_081342.1:12827121-12889468 GCF_029784015.1 Lycium ferocissimum | reverse complement strand
GACAAAGTGTTAAAAATAAAACTTGAGGGCAAAGTGTTAAAAATAAAGTTGAGGGTCAAAGTGTCAAAAATAAAACTGTTGGGCAAGCTCAAAATCCCTTAATCACTAATAAAAAATTATCACATCTACTCAATAATTAAAACTTGAATCACCTCCCCTTAATTTTAAAACTTAAAGGTCACCTATATTTAAATGCCCCAACTAACTTATACTTCTCCGTCTCCAACTTTGGGGTGGTAAGTAGTAACAGTTGCAATGGTGTTAGAGGGGAAGGTAATTTTAGTGGTGGAAGAACAAATATAAAAGAGAGGGGTAAAATGGGTTAGTAGTGATGATGTGGCATATCACGTGGCATCCACCTCATCAAATGTTAGTGACATGTAAGATTAGATGTCCACCTTAGACAACTTTAACAGTGGAAGGATATATTTGAACCAATAGTATAACGGTAGAGGTCAGGTCTGCGTACACTCTACCCTCCCCAGACCTCACGTTGTGGGATTTCACTGGGTTGTTGTTGTTGTTGTAGTATAACGGTAGGGGTATATTTGGATCCAAAATATAACAGGGGGTATATTTGGCCCTTTTCGGATAATACAGGGGTATATTTGCCCTTTTCTGATTAGACAATCCAATCAAATTGCTTTAATAAACCGATTTATTCTGAATGATAGGATTTTATAGCCCTACAATGTCATAGAATGTCTAAATCCGCAATTAAACATATTCACATTAAATAGACTAGTACTGCCTCAGTCTCATATTATTTAGACACTTTCCTTTTTTAAAGTCAAATTATATAAATTTTGACCACTATTTATATTTTTTTTTACCATATTAATATGAGAAGAATTGCTACTTATAATACTTTTCGTGTAATTTTTTAATATCTAAATTATGGTTTTAAAATATTGAATTGATTTAATCTAATTTAATTCTGAAGATTTGTCAACTTCACTCTAGAGAAGAAAAACAAGACAACTAACATGGGACAGGGAGTATCCTTTACTATCTAATGTGTCATGTTGTGGATCCGGTTCACCGCCCCTCTAATAGAACAAGATGTTTATTTTCTGAAGAAGTGATAAAGTCAAAATAATTGGTTAATAGACAATTAAAAATCTTATAGCTTTTAACAACCTCATAGTTTAGTCGTTTAGAAATAACTTTTTATCATAAGGTGTAGGATTTTCCGATCTTTTATGAGAAATGAAACATTTCGTCCACAAAAAGGCTTCGACCGAATTAGAAATTGCTCAAATTGCTTCCCCGATTAATTAATTTCCCATTGTTCCTACGACGCAGTTATAAGTGGGTTTTAAAAAAAAAAAAAAAATTATAGTAAATTCCTTATGTAAACGTGAAGCATCGGACATAACCAAAGAAAAGAGTTGACATAATGACCTCTGACCAAAAAGTCTTATGTAAAGTGACAATCTTCCTCACAATACATAGAAATTGGATCTCATATTTTAATTCAATCCACCAACAATATTCACATCCTTTCATGTCGTTACATATTACGTATTAAACTACTATATAAAAAGAAAGACAATTACGTATAAGGCTTTAAAACCCTTTACTCAACCAAAGCAATAAATGAATAAAAAAAAATTCAGAGAAGAGAGTTGATATCTGTGGCTGTGTGTGTGTTTTACGAAATTTATTTCCTTTCTTCCATTATTTTTCTTTTGAGCTTTGAGGTGGAGCCATCTTGTATACGTAGAATCAAAGTTTGGGGCATTTTACGCATTTCCTTTTTCCATCTTAATCTTTAATTTATTCAGGAACTCTTTATATTTAATGTGTAGATACCATCAATGAAAACGCACTTGAAATTGGATCATTATACATAATTAGGATTTAGGCAGCCTAGACTCTACGATATCTAGAGTAAGGTAATGTGATAATCCATTATTTTGATGCTGGAGTTAAACACCAGAATTGTAACGAAAGATAGATGGTATAGCATCCGAACAAATAATCTCCACACAAAACTTAGTGTTATTAATACATTATTTTGTTCCTATTTTTTCCTTTTGATATCACTAATAACATAATATGTGATACATAAATTTATATATCATTTTATATAGGATAGAACATGAAATATGAATATTAGGTGTAACTACCTTCGAACATTGTAATTTGCAAGGTTGATGCAGATATAGACTTAATTTTCTTCATTATACTACTCATTTTAAACTTTTCACCTAGCTTAGAATAACACATTACTTTTATTTTTGATAGGTGAATAACACATTACTTTGTACAAATAAAAAGATATTGAGGATAGAATGACGGCTTTTTTTCATCAAACAAATGAAGCTATGATTGAAATGTTCATATTTGTTATATATATATATATATATATATATATACATATATATATATATATATATATATATATATATATATAAGACGGCCCAACATTATATCGTCTTTTACTTATTAATGTATTTTTTGTTACTATTTCCTGCATTTCGAAAAAATTGTCTTAGTATGATTTGACACGAAATTTAAAAAAAAAATACTTTTGAAATATGTGGTCTAAAATAAGGCTTAGATATTTGTGTGGTTGGTAAATCATCTCATAAAATTAAATTATATATAAATATAGAAATGTGTCAATCTTTTTGGGACAAACTAATAACGGAAGTAAGACAATTTTTTGGGACATAGGGAGTATATCTGTTGTTTATTTTTACTTAAAATCTATTTTAGAAATAATGATATGTTATTATATTGATAACAATTAAGTTTAAACAGGAAAAAAAAAACTTTAAACTTCTCATTTTATCCTTTTAAGAAGTTTAATAGACACAAAAATATTAGGCCATAGTTAAGAACACAAGCTTCCAAAAGTTCTATGGTTACACAAATATTATGACATGTTTAATGCTATAACTTTTAAAAGTTTTTTTTTTAATTTTTTTTCTTAAATTTCCTGTTGAGCCATACTATGTTAAACAAACTACAGGTAAAAACTTAAGCTCACAAAATTTTTATATCAAATAATATTAATCTACGATGATTAAGAGATTTAATGAGGTAAAAAGTATAAAATTATATGTATATTTTCCTTGAGTTTGTCCTATTTAGAATATTTATTCATATTATAATTTTCCATGTTACCAATACTGATATAGTTAGATTAGCTCATTTGAAATTTTGAATAGTATATTTATTATAGTACTAAAAATATAAAAATAAAGTCATCTATAATGATCTACATGAATATATCCCCTGCATGAATAATCTGTGGGTCCAAGCAAATGATAAAGATGATGTAGAGACATGTCAATTAACTAAAATGACACTCCAAGCAAATGATAAAGTTAATGTGGAATAAGCATAAACAGAGAACAAACTTATCAATTAACTAAAATGACTGCCATTAACAAATAAGTTAATCAAAGTAAGAAAATGCAATGTCAGTGGGCTCCTCGGATTCAACTGAGACTTCTAGCAGGTTTGAAATGGGTAAACAACTGGGCCCCACCGGTGCAATAACTTTTCGGCTGGTATAGGAGTAATTAAACTAAAGTGGAGGGGTTTTCTTGTTCAGCAGTGGACGACGATCCTGCCTCCCCAAACCCGTGCTTCTATATAGTAGAAATAGAAATATAATTAATATATATATATATATATATATATAGAGAGAGAGAGAGAGGATTGAAGAAGCCAAAAAAGACAGGCAGAACGGAGAGAAATCACCATTGATAGATCTTACAATGTTTTGATATGATTTGAGTTAAATATTTAGAAATTGACTTACTTAATTTGATTTCCTTATTAGTAGAACACTCTATGTGTTATACTATTATTTCCTTATTCCATTTTATTCGACATCTTTTTCTTTTTAAATTAATTTTTAAAAGAATGATATTGCTTTTATATTTAAAAATAAATTTATTTAAATTTTTCATTTTATTTTTAATAACATGATAGCCGTAAAAATATCAAAAATTGTTTAAAATTACAAATTTCAAAAGTTTATCTTTATTTTAGAAATCTCATGTGTCATGTCGTTGTCGACCCAATTTGCCATTTGACTATCCCACCATTTAGAGAAAAGAAGTTTATTTTCTTTCAAAAAGGAAGAAGTGATAAAAGTCAAAATAATTAATATTGACAGCTAACAATCATCTGTATAACGTTAGAATAAAATTAATTGTTATCAGTAATTAGATGTAGAATTTTCCCATCTTTAATTTTTGAGAAATGAAACAATTCCGTCTGCAAAAAGGCTTCGACCAAATTAGAAATTGCTCAAGTATATTGCTTATGTATGTAGACGTGAAGCACGGGACATAACCAAATATATTGACCTCTGACAAAAAAAAAAAAATTGTATGTAAAGACAAAATCATTGTCGCAATACATAGAAAGTAGATCTCATACATTAATTTAACTAACCAACTTTCACATCCCTTAATATCACTACATACTAATTATCAAACTACTAGTATTCCGTTTACGTCTAATTAAGGCTCTAAAATCTTTCACTCAGACAAAGCACTAAATGAAGGAAAATATTTATTATTCAGAGAAGAGAGTTGATATGTGTAGCTATGTTTTGTGCATCAAATGCAATCCCATAAAGTCCTCTCCTTGATAGCCCCACACAGTAGAGTCCATTCTTCCCCTTCCAATGATCTGGAAATTCTGGCTTTGGAAATCCATCTTCATTCAGTAGATAGTCATCTCCCTACACACAATAAACACACCAATTCCATGTCATTACTCATAATAAAACTGTTTTTTTCACATTAAAATAACAAAATTTTACTCAATATAAAAGGGTGTCACTAAATTTTACCGCGGTATGAAAAATCCTATTATTCTGACTTTATTGTTAGAGTCAGAGGCGGGACTATATAGACCTAAGGGATTTAATTGAATCTCCTTCATCGAAATATATTGTGCAAGTAGAACAAAAATGAGATTTTCTGATTGTATATGAATTGTTGAATCCCCTTAACGTAAGGGGTTGACAAAGGGGTTCAATGTTGCTTTAGGTCACAGGTTGTATCTCAACTCAAAAGTGATATGCCAGTACTTTCTTAAATCTGTTTATATGAAATTTCCTGTTCTAACACCGATTATTGTATGTAGGTAAAGTTCGGTGACTTTACCATTATAATTGGTGAAGTCCGGTTATTCTAATGAAACAAAAAATCATTTAGTATGAAAAAATTCAGTTATTTTAATATGACAAAAACTAATTTTATGATTTTATAGTTATAATGAACAGTATAATTTAGTGACTATAAGGCAATTAACGGACCTAAAATCCTTGTGTCGTCAGTCATTCCTATTCACTTTTAAGCAGGCAAAAGGTGCAAATGACATGGCCGTATTTTAAAATTCAAGTAGAATACATTGTGTAAGTGCTTGCTTCATCTGAACTTATTGTCATTTTAGAAAAAACAAGAAAAGAGAGTGTAGACAAAGAAGAAAAGGACACAACAGAGAAAATAAGTTGAAGGTATAAAACAAAATTAAGTACTCACCTGAAGCCAATTGTGAGTAGTCCTCTTGAAGCCAGTGGCAAAGACAATAACATCAAATTGATGAGAGTTACCGTTCTCGAACACAACATCATTTCCTCTTATGCGTGTCATTGCAGGTAACACCTGTCACCATCATACTTTTATCACTTTCTGCATGAACATTTTTTGTTGCTTTTCTCTAAAGGTTTGAATTTGAAAAAGAAAACTCAATTTTGAATTCCACCACCGAATAAAATAATGTGTGTGTATATATATATATATATATATATATATCTATATATATATATCTATATATATATATATACATTGCATGAAACGTATCGATAATATGATTAGAGTTGTTACCTGGATTTCACCAGACTTGATCTTTTGATGAGTCCCCACGTCAAAGATTGGGTACTTACCATACTTTAGTTTAGAAGCAAAGGGTCCCTCTTTTGGCCTTTTCACCCCATAATACTTGCTTACATCTCCATATATTAGCTTGCTTAATATCATCATTATGGAGTCCACCAATGTGGGTGCAACCTTATACTTCAACAACATTAGCCCCAAATATCCCAATTCTCTTGATATTAAGTGTATCTGTTCAAGCGTGCAAATTAATTTAAAAAAACAAAGACTTATTATTAAAAAGAGACAAGTTGACCGACTCAACGGAAAGGACTAAAGCAATTTTTGATGTAAAATTTGGTTCAGTTGACCTAAAATGATACTTATAGTTCTTCATATTAAGCCGGATCGATATGCTAAAACAAAATAAACATTAAGTTTTTAATAGTTACTTATCTATTACACTTGAGATGAGAAATAATAGGACGGCGATAATCGTGCAAATTAATTTGAACAAACAAGACTTATTAAAAAGAGTCAAGTTGACCGACTCAACGGAAAGGACTAAGCAATTTTTGATGTAAAATTTGGTTCAGTTGACCTAAAATGATATATTTATCTCTTCATATTAAGCCGGATCGATATGCTAAAACAAAATAAAAATTAAGTTCTTAATAGTTACTTATCTATTACACTTGAGATGAGAAATAATAGGACGGCGATAAGTGTATCCATACTTATTGTATACACACTTATCATGTGGAAGAACCTTATTGATCATACCTGTAAATCTTGATGACGAGAAAATAGATTTAAATGTAGAGAAATTAAGAATCCTACTGGTACCACCAGATTGTAAGTCTTGGTAACGAGAAAAGATTATAATAATCTGATATAACAAGTACTAATGTATAAACATTATAATAATATTGATTAATTAATTAATTACCGGGCTTCGAACGATAATGGAAGTCCTTGCTCCATGGTTAGCAAGATCAAGTGCTATTTCCATTCCAGAATTTCCACAACCAACAACCAAAACACTTTTTCCCTTAAACTTCTCACCATCTTTGTATTGAGTAGTATGAATAGCCTCTCCTTTGAAACTTTCTAAACCAGGGACCTCAGGGATAAAAGGATAACTTGCTTCTCCAGTAGCCACCACAAGAAACTTACTAAAATACTCCTCCACATCACCAGAATTTCCATTTCTAACCTTAACATTCCATTTTCTTGTGGACTCATCAAAATTTGCTAACTCAACTTTTCTTTTGTACAAAGGGGTGATATCAAAATAGGAAACATAGTTATCCAAGTATTGAATGAATTCTTTTTTGGGCATATAAGTTGGAGATGAGGAAGGAAAGGGGATATGAGGAAGTTGACAAAATTGTTTGGCTAAATGAAGGTGTAGTCTATCATAGGCATATTTTTTCCACATGGGAGAGTAACAATCTTCTTTTTCGAGAATGAGATTTGGAATGGAGAATTTTTTTAGGCATGCAGATGTTGCAAGGCCAGCAGGGCCAGCACCAACAATAATCACTATAGGTTCTTGATGAGCATGATGAGTTGTTGTTGCCATGGTTGAATTAATTTTGATCAACTAGAAAGAAGAAGAAAATTTAGTGGTTGGGATTGAGAGTGAAAAGGTGATGGGGTTTATATATGCAAGGAATTTGCTAAGTACTAGCTGACAACTTTTGGACTCAGTAGCTTTCTTTTGACTATTCATTTACGGTGACTTCATCCTTCTTTTTTTCTTTTGCATTATTATTTGTTTCTTTACTTAATGTGGTAGATTGAGCTTAATATTGGCGCACCATGTATCATCTTTTTACACCAAGGTAACATTAACCTGCTATAGTAGTTACTAATTTTTGTCTTAATTTTTATAATTTAGGCATTGGTTTTTTTATATTTTTTATCCCTTCCCTCTGTTAGAGGTGATCCATAAAATATGAGGTGTTGAAGCTAGTTCATTTAAATTTAGTATTTTCATCGGCATAAATTTATGTGTAAAACTTCACAGATATAATAAGTAGATACATATATTCATAACTTTAATAATACAATCAGTTTAACACTAAAAGTTGAACCCATAAAACTTATGGGAAAACAACACAAAATAACTCTAGAATGTAAAATATTTACCCGCTTAAACTAATTTTGCTTACCCAATTACACCCTCGCCCAAAACTCTTCCTTCATGATACCATTGCAATATATTTATATATTATGATGGTATCATGGAGGAATAAGAGTAGGACTAGAGCACTCCTCTATGATATCGTCTCTATATATTTATGTATCACGATGGTATCACGAAGGACTGAAGAGTGTCATTGAACGACTGAAGCAGTCTTTTATGAAACCATCACAATTTTATCTCTTATTTTAACTCGAAAGATAGCTTCAACATTTGAATCTTAAACTCCACCTTATATGGACGGAAATTTTTCTCCTCCCATTCCATTATGGAATTTGGTTAAGCCAAATTTAGAACAAATCCCATTATGAGTTCAACCGCCAGCGGTCCTGGACGGTTATATTTATTTCAGGATACTTTTATTTATTCATAATTTCATATTCAATTTACCTTATATACTAAGATTAATCAAAATGGAACCATAAAAAGGAAGTATAATTATGAATGTATTGTCAGCCAAACACGTCTCTCTCTATCCTAATGATTTTTAGTCTTTTAACTGCATAAGCAAGCTGTGCCAAATATGGACAGATTAGTATAGTAGAAGAAATCCTTTGGATTACGTAGGATAAAATTTATCCAATATCTGGTACACTTCCAACTTTATTGACTTCTGGATTAGCAGAAATATTCAAGATAAGAAGTCGGTCCTCTTTTTTCTTCTTACATTTGTTAATTACTTTTGCTTGTTGGATATGTTTTCTGTTGTTCTCGTAAAATATTACCATAATTTTCCCTGATTATGCCTTCTTAGGACAATAATTTAGAACATAATCTTATTTTTATTTCTCTTGTAATTTATGAACCTTTTAGACCATAGTCTTAATCAAACTTTCAGAGAAATTATCATTTTAGTGGATGCCAGTGGTAGTTAAGAAAAATATCATGGAGCTTTGTACCCTGAAAAATTAATTTAAACTTGCCAGAAATTGACATTCTACGGAACGCAAGTTATCCGACATTAAATCTTGAATACCAAACACTAAAACATGAAAAAGATTAGCTTAAGTTCGTAAACAAAAGTTTTTATAAAGGGTGATTTGCTACTATCATAAAGGGCCACGTATAAAATAGACAGTTACGTTAAAATCAATGCAATCGACAAAACAAGTTGATCCCATATAAAATTATAAGTACCTCTTTTTCATTTATTTTTTCTCTTACTATTTTGGGTTCTTTTCTTGCAGCAGTAATCAGTTGATGCGATAATTTAAATTAAATATGAGTATATAACTGTAGCATATTCAAGTAGTTGATTGTCATTGCTTGCACGTTCAAAGTAAGAACTTAAAACAAAATATGCTATTTATGCATGCCACACTCTGAAGTTACAGTCAAATCAAGTGGAAATCATGGCAATATGACACCAAAGAAATTGAACAGCAACAACAACCAAAAAAAAAAAAAAAAAAAAGAAGAAGAAGAAGAAGAAAGAAGGAAAGGTGTTCGAAAGAAATCTTGCATAATCATTTCAAATAATACCATTAATCCTAAAACTGAAGTATGCGATCTACTGTTAAATAAAACATGTCTTAAATTTAAAATTCAATAACGTAAACTCTTATTATTATAAAGTATGTTTGGTGGAGAGCCAAAGTCGTTTCGTGGGGGCTGAGAATAGATCAAGCATCTGACCTACGATAACACGAACCAATATTTCTACTTTCGCTCGCAATATTTCTGCCCAAAAACATGTTGGTGTATGTGCATGCATATTCGCCATGGTAAAAACTTATCCACACCGAGTGTTTGCACCAAACCAATTCAAGTTATCGTGGTTAAGTAATTTAATAGACTAAAAGTACATGTTAATTAACCATGATTAAGTAAAAGAACTTCACATCCAAACACATGACATGCATCTATTGGTTTGGTGTAAACACTCGGTGTGATTTTTTTTTAACCTATTCGCCATCGGGATTACTAGGAATACGTATATTGATTAACAAACCTCAAAAAAAAAAAAAAAACTGAATGTAACTGTGAATTTCATCGTTACTTTACTTCATTACTAAATTGCTCGTAGCTAACATAATTTTTTGATAATTTGTCGCTAATTCGATACAATTAGCGACGGATTTTGCTATTAAGCTATAAAATTTATCCCTCGCCGGCTTATTCATGTTTTTAATAGTGATTCATAGAACAAGGCATTTATGTAGCTTTCAGAGTAAATTTCTCAAATGATTACTCAAGTTAGAAAAATTATGGAGCAAAGTCAATTTACTTTGTTTTGTATTTATAAAGTCGCTCAGCTTGTGTATTATGTCATAGAAAAGTAGTATTACGCCTAGACTCACCAAAAATTATTATTGCCATTTTAATTTCTAGTTTATATTCCATGTAGGACCCAACTAGTAGCCTTGTAATAGTATTTTACTAAGAACAGTTGGTTGGGATCATTTTCGGTCCATCAAAACTAGAAAATGTTTGTCCATCGGGGAAGACGATTCCATCTGTGTTGTGATTTTTTTTATTAGTAGCTTTCTCTGTAGATAAGCACTTACTAGTTTTGATGAGATAAAAAATGATCTCAAGTAAATGTTATTTGAAAACTTTAAGAATAAATTTTATTACTTTTTCCAAAGAGTAGCTATTTTTGACTAGTTGTAGATAAGCACTTACTAGTTTTGATGAGATAAAAAATGATCTCAAGTAAATGTTTTCAGTAAATTTTATTACTAGGCTACTAGTTGGATCTTACATGGAATTAATATAGATTTTAAAACGCTAACAATAACTTCCGGTCAATCTAGTTTATAATCGGGTGATAGTGATTTTCTAAGATATAACACACAAGTAGATTGAATCTATTAATACAAATCAAAGTAAAGTGACTTTGGTCCATAATTTTACTAACTTGACTGAGCTTTTGAGAAATACTTGGAAATCCAATAAATCAAAGAAATGTAGGAACTTTGATGGTGATCGATTAATCAAAACGAATCACACCAATCAGAACCCAAAATTAGACAAAGAAATATATCAACTTCGACGGTGATGAGTCAGAAATAAGTACCTTGACTTGCAGAGAAGATATAGACCATCCATTAGAACAGAAACTCACGATATTTTTCAAACACCATAAACACACCCATCAGATTTAAAACTGCTGAAGGTGATTGACTTGGATTCTGGACGTCTTGGCAGTTGGCATAACGATTAAACTATTGAAAATTATGGAGTTAGATTGTGCAATAATGAGTACTACAAGTCGAAGAATCATAGATTCATTTATTCAAATGGGTTTCTCATCAACACCTTCTTATGATTTTTTTTTTCATGTGTCACACATCTAAAGGTGCATTGGGGGTTACTGGAGCATTTTCACTAGAGAAAGCCCCTTCCTTTTAGATATACAGTTCATTTTGTCAAAATTCAAGTCTATAGCATGTATTGTCCGTTTTAGCCTAATAGACTGGCTTCACGGGTTTGTTTCTTGGACTACGTCATCGTCAAGGCAAAAGTACACATATCGTGTGAACTTGTGGTATACCTTATAAAGCTTTTTATTGTCCTCTCCCGGCCCATTCCGATGTCAAATTCGCAAGGTGTAATGTACACCCTTCTCTAGAAGCTTGTGAGCCTAGAAGTTTTCCAGTCCTTCTTTGTGTCCTCGATCATGGGCGTCATATTCACCTCCTCTCTCAGGCCTCAGGGATTTAGCATACTCGATGAGGTTTTGCCCTGCCACCGGACTGAGGAAGTGTTCACCTCTGATACCATAATTGTACGCGACCCAAGTCATGACATGTATTGTTCATTTAGCCTAACAGACCTTACGAATTTGTCCCTTGAGCTCAAAAGTGCATGTATTGTGTGAACTTGTATTATGCCTTATAAAACTCTTCACTTTTCTCTCCCATTTCGATGTGATATACGCCTAAAATATCATATGCACCCATTAGTTAGAAGCTTGCCAGCCTAGAAGCCCTTCTCTGTGATATATATATGTCCTCACGAGTGCTGATCACACTTTTTCAGATGAAACCAATAAAAAGTAATACAAAAATTCTAAATAAAACAAATAAGAATATTTATAAGATATATTTTTTTCTATTAAATTGTAAGTGGGGACATAGAATATTATTTCCTTTATTGGTTAGATGATCATGGTGCTTTACTTGCTTATCGAAGCAAAAATTGTTTTCTGTATTATCTTATATCAACAAGGGTGGATCTACTAAGGAGGGAGGGAGTGTCACGCCACCCACACACCTCGATCGAAATCATATGTGTATATGTGTGTATATGGAAAATTAGTATAAACATATGAAGTAATATAGCAAATGGATGTTTGGTGCCATTGGCGCAAGCTTGAGTGTTCCTTCCGCGGCGCCTGGAATTGAATCCTCTGGATATTCGATCTCCTTTTTTCTTCTTTTCTTTTCTTATTCTGCTTCTTATTTTCTTACTTTTCCTTATTTCTTCTTTTCTTTTATTTCTTTTTCTTTATTTGCTGCTAATTCTTTTTTCCTTATGAGCTCCCCCTTATGAGTTATTATTGACTTATTAAATTTTATTAATTCTTGCTTTTTTTACAGTTTATACTCTTTCTATCTCAATTTATGTGACATTTTTCGCTTTTCGAAATTGAAATTTTTAAGTTTGATCGTGTGTTTGAATACAGAATTTTTTAAGACTGCTGTGTTTTCTTGTACATTTAAGAATTACAGGATATTCGATCCCCTTTTTTCTTCTTTTCTTTTCCTATTCTGCTTCTTATCTTCTTACCTTTCCTTATTTTTCTTTTCTTTTTCTATTTTGTTTCTTCTTTTCTTTTCTATTTTGTTTCTTCTTTTCTTTCTTTTTCTTTATTTGTTGCCAATCTTTTTTTATTATGAGCTCCCCCTTATGAGTTATTATTGACTTATTAAATTTTATTATTTCTTGCTTTTGTTTTACAGTTTGTACTTTTTCTGTCGCAATTAACGTGACATTTTTCGCTTTTCAAAATTTAAATTTTTAATTTTGACTGTGCGTTTGAATATAGAATTTTTGAATAAAATTTACATATTTGGTAATTACGTAAAACGTACTATAAGTCACAATAATTAATAATTTTAAAAATACTTGAAGGGCATATGAAAAAGTTACGGTCAAAGAACAATTCGTTTGACTCTCAAAATCCCAATATCATCTACAATGAGTTCTAGTTCTAGTTTTAGTTGTCTATCCTTGAGTCAGACGATAGCTCCAGAATATGCAAATTTGTCGAGGAGAATTATAATGATTTTTTTGTCGATATAGTAATACTATTGAAGTTATGTGCTTTGTTCAAAACTATTTCAATTATTAAATTATTTGGTTTAGTAGATTTGTTTATCTAAATGGAAAAGACGAATAACCCGAACCGAAGCCAAAAAAATCAATTCGAAAGCCAAAATAATGAGGCAGTCGGTTTGTCTGTATAACCCGAATCAAAGTTCAAAATAGATCAACGTATTCTTCAAAATAGTATGGCACCGGAACCTCAAAATCCTTAATCCGCCTCTGTATATCAAAGAATATGCACAGAGAAATCAAAGATGCATGGTATGTGTATACGGTGTACCTGTTCTGTCTAGTGTCCACCATTTTATTTAATAGTGTTCTTTTTCCTTTTTTTTTTTTTTTTTTTTTTTTTTTTTTTTTTTTACCCTTTTTGAGTAGCGATAGTGATATATAGTTATCACAACAGTTGTCTTGAGTTAATGTGAATCCAAAGAAACTGTCGTGCACACAAAATTAATTTGAAGAATTTAGGTGAAATACCATTTTTAATAGTTCTGGAAATACAATTACTCATTATGTATCCCATATATTTAGAATTTCTTAAGAAACAAAACTTCGAAAACATAATTATGACAAATTAGTACATAGCAAGTTTATTCTTCGAAGTCCTTCAGTAATCCTCACTTAACGCAATTCCAAGGATACACTGATTAAGGCGTCGTTATCAAACAAGCTGGATTATCCAATTCTACAAGTAACTCACTCTTAAGTTACGTAGTATATGGTATTTAAGGGATTGGATCCCCTCAAGTAAGGGATTTTCCAGTATTTGCAAATTCATATCTAAATTAATGCCAAGTGTACAGTAAAATATTTAAAGGCTGGGATTCCATCTAAAATACCTTCCCGGTATTTTAATACTTAAATGAGGAAGAAACTAATTAAGTATTGTTGAGGTATATCTAATTAATGCATGAAACTTAAGGAAGGACAATAATTAAGTTGCTGCTAAAAGCACATAGGAGGTTTAACGGCAAGTTAATTACCGACCCGTCATATTCCTTGGTCCCCAGCTAGCTAGCGTTAGATATCGACCCATTTGGTTAGCGGAACTTTTAAAAAAATTAACCTCGATATAAAAGTCGTGTTCAATTAAATGTTTGTCGTGTTCAATTAAATGTTTGTTTTGGATATATGCAGTACTCGAATTATTTATTGTACCATAATTCTAGTAGTATTATATTTTAGGGAAAATAACACTGTATGAAAATTAGGGTAAAATAATTACTCGCTTTAGGCCACTTTTTATTTTTTACGCGCGTTAGCCGTAATTTAGCCGACGAGCACTAGTGTCTTTACTCTCATAATTTAGGCTTTCACCTCGTTTTTTTTGTTTATTATTAATAAATATCCCACTAAGTTTCTTAGTGGTTGCCAAAAAAAGAGGGTAAAATGTGTATAAACACCTCTTATACATTATTATACACTTTTATACGGTGTAGAAGTGTGTATAGACACCTCTTATACATTATGTGTAAACCCCTCTTATGTATAAGGGTAACTTACAAAAACAGCTACCTTTTAATAGGCTTTTTTCTATATTTACAAATCGTAGCTAGTTTTTTTGTATTTAGTTGTATTTCGCGTTTTTGAAATATAGAAATACACGAAAATACAAAATACTGGGAGAGTTCACATTTTTGAAATATACCGAAATACAAAATCGTAAAAATAAAATGTATTTATGGAATAGATTCTCTTCTTTTCATTTTAAATGGTAAGTCAAATTAAATCAACCATGTATGACGCAAAAAACCCACGTTTCTCTCTCCAAATTACTCCATTCCAAACTTTTAGAAATACTTCCAAATACGTAAAAATATACACCGAAATACAATGAAATATGGTTGATTGTTTAAGAAATATAAAATTGTAGTATGTGTATGTACAATGGAATACAATGAAATATATCGTAAACCACTTTAAATTAGAAATACATTGAAATACAACGAAATATACCGAAATATATTTCAAGATTTTTCATTTCAATGTTCTAACCAAAGTCAATCATAGCCGTCTTACCCAACATTATCCTTAGTAGAAACCGTACGAAATTCATCCATTACCTTATTCACCAACCCATGATCAAGATAATATGATATCGTAACGAGAGGCAACAATATATCTTCGAGGCATTTCATCAAACACCTTTCGCATCATTATATCTGCCATACTTACTTGAAAAGATTGTAACTTGAGCATATGCATATCTTAACGAGAAGGAAAAAAAGATATTAACAGATTGAGATTGAGGAATAGTTGTCATTTGGTGCATTTGCGAGTATAATGTCGCACTAACGAAATTACAAAGAAGATAGAAGATATCAAGAATGTGATTACTAACAAAGAATGTGCTGCTCACTAACATGTCAACAAAGACAAATCAAAGAATGTGCTAACGAAATTACACTCGAACCACCTAATCTAGCGTAAAGAAGATATATAAGAAAAAAATGAAATCAACTTCTACTGTCATATTATTGCTTAAGCTTTATGGTTGTGATGTTCATTATTCCAAATCCGATCAACTTGCTCGATAACCGTCCGTATCCGAGAAAAAGCCATGGATTCCGGCATCACCGATGGCACATAGGAGAGAAATTTTTTTCTCGGGCATCACCGGCTAGGCGCGCAAGCCGAGGCGGCATGAGGGGAAAGGGAAAGGGAAAGAGGAGAGAGAATTTTTTTATATGATGATAAATGTGCAAAAAGAGGTACATGTATTTCAAAAAGTTTTGGATTAGTTATGGAATGTAATTTTGGAAAAATAAAGCTACAAAAATTAAATAAAAAAATAAGGTAGTTATTATTCATAAATAAGTCTTAGAGGTAGCTATGACAGGTAAAAATTCCTATGTATAAACACCTCTTGTATAAATTTATATAATCTTGTATACCCAATGTAAAAGTGTGTATAAACACCTCTTATACATTATTATACACTTTTATACAAGGTTGATACATTGGCTACTCCAGGTATATAAAGTTGTATATTATTGTATAATGTTGTATACCCTGACAAGTGGCTATGCGGGTGTAATTTAAAAATATGGCTACGCAAATGTAATTTATATGCTAAATTGTACATTATTGAAATTTTCCCTTTTTATACTGGATTCTACATGAGATTCCTACACCGGGATTAGTCATCTATCTATCTATATCTATCTTCTATAACACTATTTTAAAAGCATGAATATAAATGTTGGTTGATCAGAATATCCCTTAGATACGAACTTCTACTAGAAAAGGACAAAACTGTCATGAAAAGAGGGCATGACATAGCCATTACTGATGTAAACACAATATTTGAATAGTCCAATCCTATTTAGGTAGAGTTTGTAGAAATTGTATTGGTCTCTACAACTGCATGGCGGCGTGTGTACATGTATGGTCTGGCCCAATTTTATTCAAGATGCCCATTAGCAAATATACAAACTCCTTTGAAATTGAATAACTAGACATGGTTTCTGTTTATTCAAAAAGTTTCGACTCTAGCTTTTAAGACTTTTCAAGAATAGAGATATGCCAAAATTTTAGCTATATATTGATATGCATTGATACTCTTCTTTTCTAATTACTTTTTTATCTAATTTTTGTCCTAGTTCTTTTTTAAAGTTTATGAACCTATTAGTTAATATGACAAATTTACGCAGTGAATGAATTGTTGATTCAGGTGCTTCACATTACATTACTGCAAGAATGAACTGAATACATGTACTCCCTTCTTCCCAATTTATGGGGCACGGTTTGTTAAAAAATAATATTATATCACAAAAAGAATTTTGATTTCCTAAAGTTGGTTTGGTCAATTTGTATCAAATTATAACCGTTGCTTTACGGACCATATAATTGGGTCTTCATTAGCCTTCAAACCTTACTCATTATGGCTATTTGATAAGCTGGTATTTTACCGACTTATACCTTCTTTAATTTAAGATTTTTGCTATGTTTGATTGATAAAGTAGTGCATTTAATGTCGTTTACTTCTATTTTATAGATTTATGTGATTTAGAAGTGATCGGGAGAGAAAACAAGTGAAAATTAGTCAAAAGAGGCCAAATTGAAGAAAACAAAAAAATGGTTAAAAGTGCAAAAACGGGTCAGATTTGCAAAACTGAAAGTTAGAGGCTTATTTTGTCATATTTTGACTCTGGAAAATTGGGGAATTATAAGAGGAAGACTTAGGAGAAATTTCTCATATCTTTGGTCACATTTTAAGCTTGGAAGCTAAGGTTCATCATCAACCACACCATTGGAGGAGAAGATTGGAGCACTTTAATGAGAAATTTCTTAGTCCTTTCTTCAACTACTTGCTTTGTATTGAATGTTTAAGTGTGTAGTATTTCATTCATTTACTTGAATATTGTTTATGGAATTTTTTTTGGATTGAAACTCTTATTATGCTTATGTATTGAATGATTTTTATTTTTAATGAAGTGGATCTTTGTTTCTTTAATTAATCTTGTTCTTTAATGTTTTTAAGGGATTAACTAACTCTAAGACTCTCCCATTTACTTCGATTTGAGCTTGGAAGAGGAGAATTGAGGTTGGGAAAGATTAATTAACAAGGATTTGGGACTTTAAACCCCATCAAATAACTTGAGCTATGAATAAGATAGTTATTTGCGGTTGAATTGATTGTGCCTAATATCATACTCTAAAGCTTGAAAAACTTAGAGTGAAATTCATTGATTTGGTTGGAAGACTTTTAATGACATTTTAGAAATCATTATCTATTAACATAAACCCGCTCTTAGTTGTAAAATCATAAAATATATTGAATCGTTACTTGAGAGTACTTTGTATCCATGCTTGTGGCCATTGATCATTTTACTTGCTTTTACAGGTTAGTTTGATCTTTGTTAATTTTTAAATCAAAAATTAAATATTGAAAAAGTGTTTGGCTTAGCTTAGTTTGTGATAAATCATTTACTTTCTCAATCGTCTTTATATTGTTCCCTGTGGATTCGACCCCGACTCATAGCTGGGTAAATTATATTGCGACGATCGTGTACACTTTCTGTTTGAGGAGTGGATTTGGACTTTTTCCCAAGTAAGAAAGAGAATCTCAGTAATTGGAAGGAAACGGAGGGCTTCGATCCATTGTGATTCGCTTCCTTGGTATGGAGAGATCTCTACCATAAAAGAGAGAGCTGCGGCACGTTAAGGCACTTGTTCGACGGTCCCCATATGCTCGGCCTGCCGGCCCGCTCTGAAAAATTCATGATTTATATATGTTTCAGGCCGGTGTAGGGTTTGAAGATTTGGAGGCACTCAATGAGAATTTCTTTACCCATTTCTTCAACTATTGTTCTTATTGTATATCTAAGTGTGTAGAATTTTATTCCATCACTTTAATCTTGTTTATGCAAATATTCAGATGTTAAAGTTTGGATTGAATCTCTTGTTTTTCTTATGTATTAAACAATTTTTATTTCTAATGAAGTGGGTTAATGTTTCTCTATTTACTCTTCAAGTTTTAATGTCATTTAGTGGTTGCAAACATTAAGTGTGCCATTTTACCTTGGCTTTGCTTGGAAAAGAAAGTAAGAGGTAGGAAAAGAGTAAATAGCAAGGATTTGGGGCTTTAAACCTCATCTAATAATTTGAGCTAGGAGTAGGATAGTTAACTTGAGGTTAAATTGATTGTGCTTAATATCACACTCTAAGGCTTGGAAAAGCTTAGAGTGAAATTCATTGATTTGGTTGGAAGACTTTCAATGAGATTTTGAAAATCATTATCTATTAACATAAACTCGCTCTTAGTTGTAAAATTGTAAAATACATTGGATCGTTACTTGATTTCTCTTATTTTTCTTTGCTTGTGAGGCTATTGATCACTTTACCCGCTTTCTAATTAGTTTTATCTTTGTTAGTTTATAAATCAAAAATCAAATATTAAAAAAGTGTTTGGCTTAGCTTAGTTGGTGATAATTATTTAGTTGCTTGATCGCCTAGGTTATTGTTCCCTGTGGAATTCGACCTCGACTCATAGTGGGTAAATTATATTGCGACGACCGTGTACACTTTTTTTTTGAGGAATGGATTTGGACGTTATCGCTATTAATTTTTGCTCTTCATTAGTCATTAAACCTTACTCAATATGACAATTAATGCTCCTTAATACTGAGATGTTTCTATTCCAAGTTGAATGTTACTCTCTCCCAATTTGTTACCTATATAATCTCCTTGGCTTTACCTTGAAGGTGAGAAAAACAAAAGAGATAAATTCTTCAACCATTTTCGTATAACCATATATCTATTTCTTTGTCTTCTTCTTTTGTGTGAGAAATATATCTCAAGACAAATTCTTCCTCCTATATATTATGTGTGCTGGGTTTTATAATATTACTTAAATATTTGTTAGATCATGGTTTCTAGTTTTGAACTAGAAGAGCTTGTTGAATCCTGGGAGATACATCTATACCGGGTGAAATATCCTTAAGGACGGTGTCTTAATTGACACGCCTCAAGCTATGAGATTGTTCAAGAATTTCCTGCAATGTTCATGATCGAGTATTTTCCGTAAGATTTCCAACAATCTTAAGGATATTTTACATTATAATTTTACGGAGAATACGATTTACACTGTAAATCAAAAGGGTGAGATGAGCAAACAGTGTAGCAGGCATGGATGAAATACAAAAGTTGATGAGGTAACAACTTTTCAGTTATGTTAATGAAGTATGTAGCGATACTATAAATTTCTCTGTTTTAATAAATGAAAAAAAAAATCGTTACAAGCCCAAAGATAATAATAATCTTGGTGTTAGCGGAATTAGCATGCAAAGGGGTTAAGTTTCACAAACAAAGAAGCATTAGTCGTTGTCTGGGCATCGTGTATGTGATGAATGAAGTTTGTGTGTTTAAAAAATAGTTTTGAGGCCTCTTTATCTTCTACTCCCTCTGTACCAAAAAAATTGTCCTCCTTTCCTTTTTAGTTTGTCCCAAAAAAATTGTCCCCTTTCTATATTTAGAAATAATTTAACTTTATGAGATGATTTACAGCCACACAAATATCTAAGACTTGTATTGGACCACACATTTCAAAAGTCTTTCTTTATTTCTTAAACTTTGTGTCAAGTCAAAAGAGGACAATCTTTTTGGGACGGAGGGAGTATTAATTTGAAGAACTGTGTGCTAGCTAAATACACTTGATAATAGTTACTTTTATGGTTGGAACAATTAAAAAGTAGCGAAGTGTTTATTATATTTTAGACCTTACAAATTCGAGATTTTTGTGGTAACAAATTATATCTGAAGACCATGGTATATTGTATTTTTGTGGAAGTACCTTATGATCTAAAAATAGTCTCTACATATTTCATAGTCATTTGGCTGAATGTTGAATAGTGATTGATTTTCTTATATAATTATGATCTATTTGTTTGAGATCAAATTTTAATGGAAATAATTTATTTTGTGTGAGCAAATTAATCCATCATATTCTTAAATGTAGAAGAAGATTCAATGAAATGATAATCTCACTATTTAAATTATATTTGACTAAGCGGATGATATAATTATTGTAGTTATTTCTCAAGCGAATCTTATGGCTAGTGTTAGTGATTGAGTGATAGGCTTTGTGCAACTAGGCATATTTGTGTAAATAAAATAATTTTGTGGCTTAAACTCAAGTCAATGGAGGAGGAAGAATTTATTTGTCTTGGTGATTCAAGAATTACTCATTCTTGGATAAGAAAAGTTCTTCTCAAGCTCACATCTAGAAAATATTGACTTCAGCTGAGATGTTGCGTGTTCCTAATATTTGAACCAATTTGATTGATGTGGTAATTCGTAGAAAATATTTGAGTAAAAATTTATTTTGAGAATGTTATGATGGTTTTAACTAAGAATAATAATTTAGTCACAAATTTATTTTAACCACGGTCTTGTTGTGCTAAATGTTTATAGTCATGAATGAAAATGCTAGTAACTTTTGTTTGAACATGTGCACCCGATAATCATTGAAAATAAGGTATTGTATATGCTTGTTAGATACAAAACTAGAGTACCTTATAAGAAATTAAAAACCTTATGAACTATGGAAATGTTATTCCCCTTATCCTGAAATATTTGCAAGTGTGGGGGTGGCTTACTAAGGTTATGTTATCTGATTTTGAAAGAAAAAAAGATATAATATTTTGGTGAAGCTATATTATTAGCTTGTTACCTATAAGATGAGTCTTATGAGAAATTAGTAATACTTCTTATGAGTTATCAAAATATTATTCCCCTATCTTAATTTTTTTGAAAATGTGGGGGTTACACTCTCTTACTAGAGTTATGTTGGATCTCAAAATCCATCAGTGTGTTTACCCTTTGTGGGGGTGTAATAATATGAAAATCAACCAAGTAGACCATAATGAAATCTGAGTTTATGGTTTGGAGTTGGCTAGTAATGAGACTAAGATACATCTTCGTGAGTATTAGGTTGAAATAAAAGCAATGTGTCTATATATTGTGGTCGCCAAGCAGCGTTAGCTGTAGATAAATCTTTCAATGGCAAAAAATAGACACATCCATTTGAGACATAAAGTGATAAAACAACGCTATTGTGAGATGAAATTATTTTCATGAATTATGTGATGTCTGAGGTGAATTTGGCCGATTCACAGACTATAAGAAACATCGAGGGGAATGAGACTTTTCGTCAATTTGAGAAGATCAACAATAATGGTAACGTAACCTATGTGATTGGAGATCCCATGAATTAGGTTCATATGGGTAATAACAAGTCATTAGTTGATTAAGTATGCACTATTAAATTATGTTATTTTCTATGGTGTGTGAATAGAGTGCATTACTGCAAGGCAAAGTGAGGTTGAGTTAAACTCTAAATCCAATTCATATCCATTATAGGTGGTGTATTGATCTGCAGAATACACTTGATGATTGAAATTATATGAGTGTGAAGTGGTGCCG
Organism: Lycium ferocissimum; assembly: GCF_029784015.1. Classification (NCBI taxonomy): domain Eukaryota; kingdom Viridiplantae; phylum Streptophyta; class Magnoliopsida; order Solanales; family Solanaceae; genus Lycium; species Lycium ferocissimum. The sequence goes on along the minus strand of NC_081342.1, from coordinate 12,867,208 downwards.
CTTCTATGAAATTATGGCAGATTTCTAGAACACTCATGAATACCAGGACACGCGCATGGCCTCTTAGCGCAAAACCGCGATAACGATAAATATTGAGCGAGTGTAATGTGGTAGAATAAGAACCTAGGCTTACAAAAGAATTCTTGGTTCATAAAAGTTCTAAACTTCACCAAATCTTCTGTAGGTTTAATCTTGTTTTATCTAGGTCTGGTTCATAGTCTACAAGACCCCAGATTCGACGCATTGTACTCATATGTGAAAACCCATAAAAAATTCTTATTTTATTTTATTCCTTAAAATATTCTTTTTGAGATATGTGGGGGATTGTTGAAAAATAATATTATATCACAAAAAGAATTATGATTTCCAAAGTTGGTTTGGTCAATTTGTATCAAATTCTAACCGTTGCTTTACGGACCATTTAATTGGGTCTTCATTAGCCTTCAAATCTTACTCATTATGGCTATTAATTTTTGCTCTTCATTAGCCATTAAACCTTACTCAATATGACAATTAGTGCTCCTTAATACTGAGATGTTTCTATTCCAAGTTGAATGTTACTCTCTCCCAATTTGTTACCTATATAATCTCCTTGGCTTTACCTTGAAGGTGAGAAAAACAAAAGAGAAATTCTTCAACCATTTTCGTATAACCATATGTCTATTTCTTTGTCTTCTTCTTTTGTGTGAGAAATATATCTCAAGACAAATTCTTCCTCCCATATATTATGTGTGTTAAGTTTCCAGTTTTGAATTAGAAGAGCTTGTTGAATCCTGGGGGATACAACTATATTGGGTGAAATATCCCTGGGACGGTGTCTTAATTGACACTCCTCGAGCTATGAGATTGTTTAAGAATTTCCTACAATGTTCATGATCGAGTATTTTCCGTAAGATTTCCAACATGTTTGACTTGACAGAAAGTTTAAGAAAGAAAGAAAGACTTTTGAAATTTGTGGTTTAAAACAAATAGTCTTTCATTAAGGATAAAAGAGAAATTTTAAAGGTAATGTTATTTCTAATTATGGAAAGCTGACATTCCTTTTTAGACAGACTAAAAAGGAAAGTGTGACATAAATTGAGACAGAGGGAGTAATAGACAACACTGCACCTCCCTAAAAAGTCTGAATCTAAACCGTAATCACCCTTTTTGTTCTTTTTTTTTTTTTTTTTTTGGTGAAAACCCTTTTTGTTCTTATATTATATTGGATGTGGAGCAGGTAGAAAATTTGATCCTGTTAGTTGTATTAATTCTCTTCTTTTGATAGCTGATTTTGTTTCAATTATGCTTCTTCTTCCGAAAATCTTTTTTGATCAGTAATTACTGCTGGAATATTTGTAATTGGTATGATTTTGTGTTCTTCTTTATGTGAATAATTCGTGGAAATAAAGTTAATTTTCTTAAAATAAATTATTCTGGTGCTACAATTAAATTAGAATAGAAAAAACACATATAAGAAATAAAAATAAAAAATAAATTACGCCCATAGTAACTAATTAAGAGAATTCTACTAAGTAAGATTAGTAGAACCGAGATCTAAATTTTTGTGTATCATTTGATAAAGTGGGATAGGAAAACAATATTTTTTTTTTTGTGCGGATTGCCCTTCAAAAGCACTGGTCTTTAATTTTTGCCCCTCAAATTTAAAATCTTTAGTTTTTGCCCTTCGCCTAAAAACTCATGGGTTTCGGGTTCGAACCCCCGCTCAGACAAAAAAAAAAATCGCAAGGCAGAGAGGTTTAGATTCATTAGGCAGAGGCTTGCAAAACTATGCTTGAGGTCTAACTTTATCTTGCAAAACTATGCCTGAAGCCTAACTTTGGCTTGCAAAACTCTGCCTGCAAGTAGAGTTTTGTATTTAAAATTTCGCACAGGGGAGTTTGCAGGCAAACTATGCCTGATGGCTTGCAAAACTATGCCTGAGGCCTAACTTTGGCTGGCAAAACTCTGCCTGCAGGGAGAGTTTTGCATTCAAAATTCTGCCTGAGGCCTAACTTTTGCTCGAATAGGCCTAACTTTGCTACAAAACTCTGCCTAGCGAATTTTTTTTTTAAGCTGGGGTTCGAACCTCAGACCTCATGGTATTAGGCGAAGGGTAAAAATTAAAGACCACCAATTTGATGGACAAAAATTAAAGACCACCCCAAAATAAGGGCATTCCTGCGAATTGCCTAGAAAACAATGGAATTCTCTTAACTTTTAACCGGGTTGGTTCGAATTTTTTAAATAAAAAACCAATCGAATTGCGTCGAGTTTTGAAATTTAAACACCTATACTGGGTTGGTTCGGATTTTTTAAATACCAAACCAATCGAATTGCGCCGATATTTGAAATTCATACACCTAACCAAATCAATAAAATTCGAGTTTTTCAACCTCTGGCTTTTCGGGTTTTTTTTTTCTTTTTCTGGAAAAGCCTTCATACATAACATATAACTTTTACTTCAAATATTTCTTTAGTTTAGTAAGATACAACTATATAATCAAGGTGTTTCTTTAGAAAATAACACAAAATGTGAGATCAGTGATGACATTGTATTAAAATATTCAACAAAAAAGATAATAAAATCGGTTAAAATAAATATTACTGATTAATAAGCCATAAAGAAAATAACCATAATCTAAAAATACTAAGTCATGCTAAAATAAGTACGGCTAATAAGTATTAATTACATGACAAAAAAAATAAATTAAGTTATGTATTTTCACTCTCTATACCAATTATGCAAAACTAAAGAATAGATATCCAACATTAGTGGTGAGTTGGTTTTGGTTTGAACTTTATTTGAGTTACTAACATCATGGGATATAAAACTTATTGACATTCAAAGTTCTAAATTCAAGCTTGAAATAATGTGATAACAGACAAAAAACTACGAAAAAATTTAAGAAATATTTATAAGTTACATTACAAATAAATATTTTATGTATAAAATATTTTAAAATTTGAATACATGTGATGTCGGTTTGGTTTGGTTTGGTTTGGTTCGGTTCGGTTCGGTTCGGTTTGACTTTTTTTAGCTAAAACCAAACCAAACCAATTATGATCGGGTTTTTTTTCCAACACCAAACCAAGTCAAACCAAACCACTAATCGGATTTTTTTCTCGATTTAACTTGGTTTATCGGTTTGGTGCAGTTTGTCGGTTTTAATTTGTACACCCTAGTTCTCACCTATGATGACTGAAATTTCTTGCCCCTATAGCTTGCATGATTTATTTATGAACGACATAGTAACACGTGTATTTTTATCAGAATATATTTAACTTCTTATTGCATAAGTGACAGATATTCTTTTAATTTTTCATAATAATGATTTTCATTATGTAATGAAAATAAATACAATATGTGGTCATTAGCTAACACAATTCCAAATGTTAGATTGTTTTAGTCCTAACCTATTATTCCACATGTAAAAGCATAAAGGATATACACCAAAAATCCACATATTGATGGGAAATATTAAATAGATTCGGTCAAATAATATTTTTGTACCTCATAAAAGAATAACATGTAATTTCGAATAATTTGACCTAAAAATTGTTATTATGATTGACGGGGGATATCGTGCGAGGCACGTTCATAGAGACTAGTATACTATATTAAAAGCACGAAGGGTCTTATAAATGTTGATTAAACTTTTTACCCTTCATAAAAAGATTCTACAGTAGAGCAAATAGTCATTTACTAATTTTTGTAATATTTATGACTTTAAAATTAACTAAAATTTTAGTTATTAAATCTTTCCTTATTTAAACTATGTACAAAGTCCTAATATTTAGGAGTCAAATTCAAATAGAATACCTTATATAATCATATCCTTACTTGACCAACTTTTATAACTCAATGGACATTTTAAAAATACTTCTGGACGTGAAAATTAAAAAATTCTTATTCTTAGCATCTAAGGTATATAATTATTAATATCTTTTCCTCCAAATATTATTACTATAATGATTACCTAAAAATCATAGAACATCAGCAATGCATGTTCGTTTTTTACTTTTAACGTTTTAAGAGTTTTGATTTAATTTTGAGTATAAAGTTTTATTAAATCGTTCCTTATAGAAACTTTTTTTTATATGCAGAAACTTCTAATATTTACAACTTTGAAATTAGTTAAGAGTTTATTGACTTATAAAAATCCTTTTTTATTAAACAAACTAATTCTGCCTCAAATTTCTCAACTCACTCACACATTTACAAGAAAAACATTAAAGACTTTAAGTTATTTTAATTAATCGAGTGTTCTTGATATTAAAAAGCACGAAGGCACTTAGTGAATTGTCGTTTGTTTATTTTATACTTTAAAAAGTTGATTTCACACTAATGAAGTAGTAATCTGATTATTTTTCTAATATTTAAAAATTCACATTAATATTTCTTATCGTATAAATGGATGTTGCATCTATTTTGATAGTCGTCGCTATTTTAGATAATATGTTCTTTTTCAATAGAATTTTCAATTTATTGACACGTGCGTTGCACGTACACTGAAACTAATACTTAGGTAAAACACTGAAAAGACCAATATATGCTTGATCACTTCTTTCTTTTTTCTTTTGTTTACTTAAAGATAAAGGGTCAAATTGCAAACAAAATTTATCCAACTTAAGACCAAGTATATGTTTCATTATACATTGTATTTTCCAGTTTCAATGCGATGAACCCAGCGATCGTCAAGAAAAATGTATGGACATAATAATCCAGGGTTATCAATCACAGTGTGTATTCCAACTTTTACATTAATGACAATTGACATTTCATATTGGGATGAAACATGTGACTTATAATATGCATGATTAAATGGAAATTAAGCAGTTTCGCTATCAAGTAGGGTAGGTTTTGTTAACTGCAAAGGAAGTAGGGGGACCTATTTGTTAGAAGAACATGGTGATGGACCATACGGAGGCATGTTTATTAAATCTTTTATAGTTCTAATTGTAACATTTTGTTTAAGTCAAAATTTTCCCGATCAGATACGCTTGGTTGGTCTTTAATAGAGTTAATCAATGTATAAAAATCGAGGGTGGCTCAACATAATTGGAGGCCTAAAGCGAAACTTTAATTAGAGGCCCAAAACCTAAACAGACTTCATATAATTATAATTTATTCGAAATCTATTTTTCTAACTTTTTTTTAGATGCAAAATTATTATTTAATAAATTTTATAATCTATTCTTCGAATTTATTTTTTTCAATTGTTAATTTTAGGCAAAATTTTATCAATTTTAATGTTGGAAAACATCGTTCTACTAAGGCAATCATTACAGAAATTGTTAAAATAATTTTATATGCAATAAGTTGACAAATTTTAGATAAAAAATAATAGAGTTAGAACGATAGAATCTGATTCAAGCAGTTGATAACGTGGTATACCCCACTTTAATATGTTTGCTGCAGTGCTTGAAAACCTAAGAAGAAATTTAAAAAATGCAATTCACTTTGTTCAACACTTTTCAATTATTGACTCTTATTTTTGACAGCGTATTACTCTAACTTATCAGAGGTTTTAAGAAAGAGAGTACAAAATGAGTTAAAGAGAAAAAATAATGTGAGTGTTATCGGACGTAATGTAAGAAGGAAAAACAATGTTTTCTTGATTAATTCTATATGAAAAGGGTTAAAGAGAATAAAATAATAAATTTTCAAAAAAAAGTTACTTTTTATTATAAATAATCAATTTTCTTTCAGAAAAAATTAACACAAATTTTTCTTGGTAATTTCGGGGTCCCCCAAAATTGGGAGCCTAAGGCATATTGCCTTAGTGGCCAAGTTGTTGAGCCGGCACTGATAAAATTAATATAATATGGTGCCACAACAACATAAGGCATATATAGCTATGAAATCTTATTTATGAATTTAAAATCATGGCTAATACCTATTAATAGCTACAAATATTCAAATTTCATGGCTATCTATAAACTCGCAAAATTTCTTAGCTACGAAAATCAAATTGACAAAGCTAATTCCCCATTTTTGCTATAATTGCTAATAATCGTGGCAATAATTGCCTAAATGGCTACAACAAAATTTTGTAGCTAATCATAAATTTTTGTCACGCAATTTTTACTGTAGCAATAGTAATCTTTTAGCCACGTTTTATTATTTGAAACAAAATATTGTAGCTAAATAAATATTTTTGCTTCAAGTTATAAAAATTGTGACAATAGTTAAATGATATAGCCACAGATTTTTTGCTAAGAAAAAATTTCGTAGCTATTTATTAACTTTTGCCGCGAGTGAATACTTATTGTAGTAGATTAACCTTATAGCCACGATAAATTATTCGCAGAAAAATAAATAGCTTTGCTTCAAGTTATAAAAATTGTGGCAATAGTTATAAATGATATAGCCATAAAAATTTTGCTATTATAAAATCTCATAGCTAATTATTAATTTTGCCACTACTTGAAACTTGTTGTAGCAATAGTGATATTTAAGCCACAAAAAGTTATTTAAAATGAAATATTATAGCTAAATAACTATTTTTTTCTTCGAGTACGAAAAAGTCGTGACAACAGTTAGCTTAATAGCTATAATTATTTGTCATGGCGAAATGATGTAGCCACAGGTTTATTATTGTGATAAATTTTCGTAGCTAATGCTTATTTTTTACCATGAGTTGAAATTTGTTGTAGCAATACTAATATTTTAGCCATCTTAATAATTGTTTTCTTACACTTGAAGTTACCATAAAAATAGTATTAATTATCCTATTCGATTCAATTTTACAAAGTCTTACTTGCAAGTTTAAACACTAGGTCTCACTGAAGCTTCATGCAGCTTAATCAAGTGTGCGCTTCCAAAATTGTTATTTGCTTCCAAAATTGTTATTTAACTCAGATCTGTTCCTCAAAATAATACCTTTATTGATCTAGTGTAATTAGAGGCGTCAATCATTCGATCTGATTCAATTTCATATCTTGTAAGTTTCACATAACTTCGATTCAATTTTACAAGCCATAAAAATAGTAGTACTAATTATCCAATTTTTATGGCTTGTCCAAAGAACAAGGGGCAATTTCTTTTCTTCTAATGGTTAAAAGATTTCAAAGAGCTTACCAAGGGTTCTGCAAGATGCTGAAAACTATTTGACCAAATATATATTCTCTTTCATATCAAATTGTCAATTTGCTTAAGACATTTTGAAGATGATTACAACTGATCATGAGTCCCACTGTTCAATCCACTACATTCCATCAACTTGTCTTGGTTTTGAAGCTAGACACGCGAGAATTTAAAACATGTACCAACCATCTTTTATTTCGAAATAAATCTGAACTATTTAAAATGTATGAAATTACTTTTTGACATTCTATTTAGTGGTAACAATTGAGATCATTAAATGCAAATTTAAAAAATATTACTTCAACCTTGAATGTTTTTCAAAACATTATACAAGTATTTGTGAATGTTAGAGATATGTACATGATGGCTAAAACATCAACATTACAAACAAATTCAAAATGGTGAAATTTTAACTCTATCTTGTCCTTGTAATTAAAAAGGATGAAGGTTTGCACATTCATTATGTATAAAGTATCCATACAAAATTACAAACCAATATTATGTAATCATTTTATCATGGTAAAATTAAAGTTTAGATATTATTGCAAATTATTCAAGATAAAAAGGATCAACAAACAATTTTTAACAGCTTAACCTACCTTGTGAAAGACAAAGTTTTTGGCAAAACAATGAGTAATACATGCCATACACTTGTTGTAAAGCTCAACCAACTTTCTACCTTGAGGAGAAGGGAGAGCACATGGTAAAGCAAATACTTACTACTAATATAAAGGATCTTAATAAATAATTAATTGTTTCTAACTGTGAACGTCATGCCTCTAGCTCGTGAAAGTCCAGTAGATCTTGGCGTCCCACCTTTGGCTCATCCTCTCACTCGTGATGGTTAAGGTGGTGATGTCTGTTCCTCAATGCTGAGCACAAGCAAGAACCTCCCGTCATTCCTAGACATTTTCCACCAATATCGCACAATAATTCTTTCTCCTATTAGGAATTGTTTGATTAAACCTGACGAATACAATAGTAAACCCTAAGGCGACCCTTGAAAAACAACAGACTTGTGGTGGTAGTTACGACCTCAGGTATTCTGGAATAACGCGAAACTATAGTAAATGACCTACAAGTCCAACAATTGGAATTGGCAAATGAGTAATTGGGACTTCCCTCCTGCCTAAGGAGGTTCTTTTCTTCCCTACTGATTATTATTCTACAAATACTAATCATATGCTCAATTAGTTCTTTATAAAACAAGGGGAAGATTCAGGTGGGAAAAAAATCAAATGTTGTTTCATTAAAAGGCCTCCAATCATCACTTAATTCTGCAATGAAAACGTCAAGGTTTACAGCTGGTGGTGGAGCTTGTACTAGAACAACATTTTGAGCTTGTGGTGCAACTGGGGATGGTGGGATATCTACATTAAAATGTTTTGGTTGAGACGCCACATATAGTTGTGCAATATTTCCTTCACACGTCCCAACATTAATTGTGGCAACAAGTTGTATTGGATTTAAGTCAGCATCTATAAAAATCACAAATGATACTTTTTCTTTTATTGTCTCAAGCATGCCCATAATAACACAATAGTCATTGTAATGAGCCCTCCTGCTATATGGTTATAGAGTTCATCAACCATAGTCCTCAAATCGTGATTAGCCATCTTTTAAAGAACAAGTTTCTTTTCAAGAAGAGAGAGGATTGATGAGTAGAATGAAATGAAGGAGAAGATGTAGAAGAGGTGTTCTGAGCGTAATTTTTTTTTTTTTGATAAATATCAAACTAGTACAAAATATTTTAAATATAAAAAACATTATAAATTAAAAACGCATACACTACCCCATAATCTTAAGCTTGTTAAGGGGGATCGGGTCAGGCCTAACCAGTCCCCTGAGGGTGAGCCCTACAGGCTGGGCTCAACCTTAGGGAGGCAGGTTGGAGATTAAAGGGGTATTCGGCCAGCCCCTGCCCATTGGGCTCACCCTTAGGGAGGCGGGTTGGAGATAAAAGGGATATTCGGCTAGCCCCTACCCATTAAAAAATTTATCCGTATTTGGAGTTTGGGTCAGACTATTTTTTTTTTTTTTTTTTTGGCTTAATTACTAAAATTGACACATTTATGGATCAAGCTATGGAGCAACCTCCTCGTTCCAAAAAGAAACACACACCATAATGATGAAAAGAAAGACATAAATTGTTTAAAGAAAGAAAAAAAGGTAATTCATTCCAGCCATAAAGAACGTCAAGGATACAATTCATAACGTTCTTCACGCGTTAAGTCTTCTCTAGTTTGCTAAAAAAATTCGCTTACTTCCTGCATCATCTGTCGTCCTTCCGGCAGCAAAAGCATGTGTACATATGTCATCTCGGAATCACTGACCAATTGTACTAAAGGTGTAACAAAGTGAACATGACTGCAATGCATTGTTTGCTTTGTGTTTTAATGTAACTAATCTATCTAATAATCCGTGCATTGTTAATGTCTGCATAACTTGTATCCGACCAGACAGTGTCACGTGCATCAATTGTCTAACAAAATGAACCTTCAATTCACATTCTACGCCTACGTTTATATAAATATAGCCCTTGCAAAGTCACTCGTCAATCCGTTTAATAATATTTGCTCTCATTTTTTTTTTTTTTCCTATATGTCAAAATAATTTGTGCATTGTTAATGCCTACATAACTTGTATCCAAACCAGACAACGTCACATGCGTCAATAGTGTAACAAAATGAACCTTCAATTCACATTCAACACCTACGTATATACAAATATAACCCTTGCGAAGTCACTAGTCAATCTGCTTAATAATATTTGCTCTCATTTTACTTTCCTACATGTCAATTGTCTAAGAGTTCATAAATATTTTACAATTTCAAATATTATATTGTCCTTAACTAATTGCAGAACCCAAGGATTAATAAGTGCACTTGGAAACAAACTTCTTAAAGATGGACTTTATGGGAGGAGTTAAGCAAATACTTACGAATATATGTCGATTGGTGAAATCCAAGTGCTTAATTTGACCTGGAACTTATTATTTTTTTATTTGAATTAAGAATATTATATCATGTTAATAGTTTGTAATCTTTACAATTTTGCTAATATTGAAGTGACTGTTTGAACGTTGGTTAGTTCTATTATAATCAATTTTCATTATCATATTCATATGATTGATGTGTTAAAAATCAAAGGAAGTTTAATGATGATTTTGGCAGATGTTGTGTGTAGAGGATGGTGGTTTTGTCAAGGCACAAATTAAGTTGAAGACTTTAACATAATTAATACTTAAATTTCAGCAGCAAGGCAATGACCAAGTGACCATCACTCGACCAAGATATGCATATACAGTCCCATCAATTTACCTTCTCTTTTACCAAGTTTAATTTTCATACAATGACAACATAGAAGAACTTTACGTTGTCGGATCACATAATAAAAAGTAACTACACGACAAGCCATAATAAGTGGAATTAGTGACTTGAAAAATAAGTCAGCCAACCTGCTGCAAGGTTAAATTACACTAATAGTCTCAGAGTATATATATATATATATATATATAAAATTAAATTAAATCCATTTACCATATCAGTCCTAGTTAGTAGACACCACAAAATAATTTATACTTAATGTGTGCTCTTTTTTTTAACTTGCACCCTATTCTATATATTTTTTTTTTATAATTTACACCCCAATCTCTTTATTTCCTTGCAAAACAATAAAAACATCCTTTTTCTAAATTTACCATGAGGGCAAAATAGGAATATAAATAATATATCTTTTTTTACTTAAATTTATTTATTTATTTTATTAGGAGATCAGATGAACTAAAACTCTTCCCGCCAGTTATCCTAGCATCTTGAAATTAGGTTAAGTTCTCCAAGCTTTCATCAAAGAAACCAGCAGTTAAATATTTTACTAAAAACAAATTTCAACACCAGTACATCGTTGATGGAGAAAAACAAAGGTCGATTGAAGAAGAAGAAATTGAAAGCTAAGAACTTCAGGATAAAATATATTCCATTTGCTTCAGCAACGAGCTGGTAGAGGCGACGATCAGCTGGAGATCCACTCCAAGTTGATGAATCGGTGGAGAGGAAGAAGATGGAGCGACGATAAACGTACATCTAGCTGATTTTCTTGTTGATTTTGTTGACAATTTTTTTTTCTTTTTTTTGTTGGGAAAGAACAGCAATTGAACTTCACATTAAAAACTCCTCCAAAAAGCAGGATTATAGAGAGTCCATCAATAATATCGCTTGACAGGCCATAGCCGAAAATGATCACAACAATCTAATGAAAAAATGTTGCTTGCTACTATAGTTACTTTAAATACTCGAGGGTAAAATGCAATACAAGCCGAACCAAAGACTTCGCCTTCATAAAATATTTGAAGATCAAACCATCAAAAGTTTAACTCATGAAGCACTTCGTGACTCAAAGTCTCTTTGTTGATAATTTGGGGTTTTGCTTATGTGGGTCTTAGCTTGAAGAACTCATTTTAGAAAGTAATGATATAAAAAGAGGAAAGCACCTTTAGATGTTGTGCTTTGAATGGAGTGAGAGAAAAATGTAATTGATTGAGCTCTTTTTACTTTCATATATTATTTATTTTTTAAAGATATATTATTCATATTCCTACTTTGTCCTCATGGTAAATTTATAAAAAAAGGTATTTTTATTGTTTTGCAAGGAAATAAAGAGATTGCGGTTTAAATTATTAAAAAAAATAGGATAGGGTGCAAGTTGAAAAAAAAATCACACATTAAGGGTGCAAAATGCCATGGACTCGTCAAATGATGAATAGTAAGAAGAAAGTAGGGCATAGTTGAACATAATGTGCACAGATAAAGGCGAAAATGATTGACCTATGAAAACAATTGATCGTAAAATAGAAGTACGTGGTCAGATTTGCTTCACAAAGGGTTAACACATTGAAGGCTCCCTCTTTATACCCGAAAGACACCTCCCGAATCTTGATATATAACGCCGTAAAGGTTAATCATCAGAGAAGTATTCTGCATCTGATTTGGTAATGCAAATATGCAAAAGCTAATTCCATGAATAGTTATCGTTTAATGCGTAATTACACAAAACGTAGCTACAAATTGCGTATTTAAGACACGAAGTTATAGTTACGCATATCTTTATCAATATCATAATCGTGGGTATCGATTATATCAAGACATACACTAATTCTTGCTTTGGATTAGTTGAATCATAAATGTCGGTGAAATCGCGAAAAGAAGAGTTGTATCGGCGCATACTGATTCTGCGTGTGTATTGTGTATTTACTTTGAACCCAAACTGTCTAAATATTTGTCACGTCGCGTAATTTTTCCAATAACGTAAGGTACATATGATGTTCATGTTGGGCCGCTAAATCCAATCAAATGGCTTGTGATATCATTGGGCTATTCTTGGATCTTGTTCATAAGTACCGAATTGTCATGTTATTGTTGGGCTACTAATATCTGAGGCCATCTGAGCCATTGTCGGAAGAACATCCATTTATTTATGGCTTGTTAATTAAATATTAACAAATTTGAATTCTCACTAAAGGTCCTCCTTCTTATCCTTCCTCTTCATCCTTCTTTTAATAAATCCAACTTATTGCTTATTTGTGGTTATGTTGGATTGGTGAGTTCTTAGTGAGGTTGATTGAATAAGAAGACAATATGGGCATACTGGTTTTTCAAAGTTTGAGTTGAATTTGAAAATTGAAAGTCGTTGGGACTTATATTAAAAAACTGGATACCAAATACTGAGCTGAGTCGAAACAATTTTGGATCAAGTTCGTAGCAAAAAGGTCTTGCTGAAATTTTACACAACAAATTTATGTCTACCAGCCATAATTTGTAGGATTTGGTGGTCAGTTTCTGGCGATCGTCAGGATTTGTGACAAGAACACCTAATTAATTTTATGGTGATCGTCAGAATCTTTAAGATTTGGTGGCCAATTTCTGGTGATTTTTCGCCGTGCATCTAATTTTATAAAACTTTGTAAAACGAGGTCAAAATTGAACCAGTGACACGAAAAGATCCTAATTGTGCAATCACCTTTATCGAAGCTTCTCCAAAAGGAAATTCAAAAGAGCATACAAGATGCCTCTTAACAAGTATATATAATTGGTCGGCCAGGCCCTAAAACAGTGGCAAAACAAACACTCAATTTATCTAAATAATTATACAACCATACGCTACGATAATTAGTGATGACCTGAATTTAATTTCTATGTAGATAGAGAAGCTACAAATGAAACCTAAAGGTAAAACTATCTAAAAATTTTAGTCTGGAAAATACGATTTTCAAGATAACGCTGTTCTAGTGTACCAACGCCCATATAATGGACTGGACTAGACTTCTCATGAGAGCTTTGATTGGAAATTTTTGGATACATACGTGATACGTGGTACACATTCCAAGGATTCTGTCTTAATAAGCACCAATCACTGACAGAACTCAGAAGAGTCATATGTACTAATAGGTATGATTATAGAATGATTGCAATAATGTTGAGGTTAAAAGTGGGTTAGTCATAGAGAAGAAGTTTTTCTCAATGAGAAAGTTCTATGTGAATTTTCTTTCCAATATATATCATAGTCGTCATAAGTTTAACTCTGTTGAATTGATTGACTATTTCATTTAAAAGTTTAAACTGTTAGACTAAACAATTTTAACTCAATTATTATATCTCATCACGAGTGAACCTGATCTTTTTTTTTTTCATGAAAACACGTGAAATAATTATTGATAATAGGTGTTAGTGAGATTTAAACTTGGAACTTCTATATATTCTAATGTCATATTAAATTGTGTAATCACTTTATTCAAACACTTAAGTATTAGAGAGACTGTATTCTTTTTTAATTAATAATGTCTTCAATAGACTTTATCATAACCACTTCAAGCCGGACTCCATACAGAAAGATAAAAACTAACAGTTTACAAAGTCAAGATCGACGGAAACATCCACGAGCAAGCTCAAAATGAACATTTCCAGCTAGTGCGGAGTTAGTGAACTTCACCCCTCTACAGTCTACAGTACAGACTATAGTGCTCAAAAATCGAAATCTCAATCAGAACTAAAATCATTAATTTGGGCTTGGGGGGGGGGGGGGGGGGGGGGGGGGGGGGGGGGGAGGATTGGGGTTCACATGTCAGATATAAGAATCTCACGGACGAACATTGGCTCGAAAAAAGCCACAAGAAAAGGACACAAGCAACCTATACAAGCTCATGTGTTTCCATACAAATTCCATTCACCAATCCTTGTCCCTTTTCTAATCCCACATGATAACCTCTCTCTTCACACCATTTCCCAACAAAATTTCTGCCACCTATCATTCTCACTCTCTACAACAATTCAACCTTCTTCAATCATAATACTAACTCCCTCAATATTCCTTCATTCAAAAATTGTTAGCACTCATTTTCTCATCATTAATGGCTTCCACTTCCATATCTACTAGTCTTTTCTTGATTTGGGTTGTTATTTTCTTGGCGTGCCAGGAATTTTCTTTATCACTGGCCTTGCAGAGAGCATCACTGTTAAATGTACCAGCTTCTGCTATTTCAGCTGCACCTGCATTGTTACCAAATCCACCAATATCTTCACCTTCATCTTCACCTCCATTTCCTTCTCTTTCACCTGATATAAGTCCACTTTTTCCTTCACCAGGTGGCTCTGAGCTTGCTCCTACTGATTCTTCACTACCCTTGATTCCTTCTAGCCCCAGCCCTCCAAATCCAGATGCTATGATTGCTCCTGGACCTATGTTTATGCCGTTTTCGCCTACCGAGTCTTTGCCGGTTTCTTCTGCAGTTCCTCTGTTGTCATCTCTGTGTACGATGCTGGTCTTTGGGTTGATATCATTCGGGTTTACACAGCTCTACAATGTGTGAATGTTCTAATATGATTGTCCATTATTGGTTGTGGGATCTTGTGAGGTACTTTTGATGAAGTTTCACACTTTTTTTCCTCTGTTATGACTTATGTACTATACTTTTTCTCATCTTCTTTCTGTAGTGTATAATTTGTTAGGCTTCATTTCTGGGTTGTATTACATTTTGGTTGCTAGATTAGTTGAGATATTACATGTCTTATGTCAAATAATTAAGGGAATAAACATGATTTCTTTAGTTTGTCTCAAGTTCTGATTCTAGTTCTTTTGTTGAATGGGTATAATGTAGTTTATTAAGGACGTATACGCAGTGGGGAAGCCACATGTATTCATGTCAACTGACACCCTTCACCATAAAAATTACATACACCCCCGATAAAAATCCTTGTTCCACCAATGCATAATATACGCCGGCATTGTGTAGGTATACATGGCTGATGACCAGTGGCGGATGGAGCTCTATAACTTGGGGTTCAATTGAACCCCAAACTTTCATTGCGGGGTATAAATTTATGTGTAAAAATTTACTAAAATTACAATAAATAGTAGATATGAACCCATAACTTTAAAAATATAATGGTTTAGTGCTAAAAATTTAAGATGTTGAACCCCTAAAACTTAAATCCTAGATCCGCCTCTGCTGATGACTGATGTGATTTGTGGCAGTATCCAAGACACGAATGTAGAACTGAAATTCAACACTTTATGTATTACTACTGTACTAAAACAAATTGATCAGACCAATAATAACATCAAGAATGACTTAGGAGTACTAGGATAGCAAATGAAATAAGAGTACTTATAAATCCTACATATATTAAAAATATCACTACTTCTAGACAACAACAAGACTATAAAGAATGAAGCAATATTGCACACTAGACTGTAGAATGATCAATTATTACAGCCTCTGACTAAGGAGATCCATTGAAGAGCCTCTTCCAGAACCCCTCCTTAAATGTCTTGAGCTCAATGTTATTTTCCTTCTTTGGAGATGACGTTTTCCGGAACCCGTCTTTTAATGTCTTGAGCTCATTGATGTTTTCCTTCTTTGGAGATGAAGTCTTAGTAACACACTTCCTCAGCATAATATTTTCCTCCCTCAGCAAATCAATAGCTAAACTGAGCTGCCTGATGACCTCTCTTTTCTCTTCATCTTTCTGCATTAGAAGCTCCTGCTGAACTCTGCTCTCTTCTTTCAGCCTCTCAATTTCTTCCCTCAGCTTCACTACTTCATCATTGTTGACGCGAAAGCCACTTGATATTTCCACTGTTCCCTTCTCTGATCGGGGGGTTTGTATTTCTTCTTCTTCTTCTATGTCAGGATCATCGACCTCAGACATATTATCTGATAACTCAGACTCTGGGTCAAAGGTTTCTGAATAGCTGTCATAGGATATTTCAGTGGCGCTCATCGGTTTTTTGTGTGGATACTTGGTGAAAGACAATGGAGACATCCACGGTGTCAAAAGGCGAGTACCAGACTCGCACTTGATTTGATCATACTTCTCAGCTAACAAGCGATGGGTCCTATAGAAATCCTCAACCATGTTAATGAGCTGTGGTCGCTTCTTGTAATACATTTCTGCTCTTTGGCGGAACGAATCTGCATCTTGTTCAACTATCCTCAGCATGGCCTCTGTCTTTTCATCTAGTTCTGCAATAATATCCAATTTAAACAAGGGTCCAGAAACATTGCTAGTCTAGGATACTTAAACATCACTAAATTTAATTAAAAATTTAAAAGAGACAAAAAGGGTTTGACATAATGCTAAGGTAGGGCTAAAAGTTAATAATGACTCACTTTCAACTTGCTGTAATGAGAATTAAAGCCCAATGCAGAAAAGATACCAACTTCTAAGTAAAATTACTCACAAAGTCACAACTGCTCTTAAAGTGGTAGACTTTTTGTCTAATAGGACTATTAATTGTTCCACCTTAATCAAATGGTGATTAAAGAATAGAAAAACAGAATAAAACCACGTTGGAAACTTTTGGATCTGCTTTTAAGTTACCATACCCTCAATTGGACCACAATTGAGGGCCACACACATCATATATATAGTCGTTACGCCATGCTGCAATTACAATGTACTAACGAATCTGCATAATTATAGACACTAGGAGAAAAATACTGAGAATTTACATTACCTGTTCAGATTCAACACTAGTTGACAACAACTACCAAGTAGGACTAGACTTACACATTATCTAGTTGAGCAATTGTTAACAACCCTAGCAAAAGTCCCTAAATAACAGAGGGTTTCCAGTGAGCTCTAGGAAATGCTATATACCACACTATAGTCACCAAGATTTTCTGTCATCCTAGCTTACCTATCCAGGATGTCATAGATCCCACCAGCACAAACTCCTACAACCACACAGCCGTTGATGGACATACTACTGGAGATTGACCAGGGGGTTTCTCATTTCTGGATACTTAAAAGAAAGTGAAGGCATTTGAAAAGGGCTCCTAGAGTTAACTACAGATGCCACTGTGCACTATTTCAAACGAGTATACCATAGCTGAATAAGAAAACTAGCCACTGTGTTTTCAAACATCAGCTAACAAATTGAAGAGTTCTGTCTAACATAACTAAAAAGCCCAAAAACCAATCAATGTGAAGCAATATCAAGAAAAGTTCAAACCTTCTCTCTTCTTCGTTGAAAATAAAAACACATAAAGATACTCTATTTTGTATGCGATTAAGTTTTTAAACCTTCCAACATGCATAGAATTGTGAAAGGAGCAGGCAAAAGCGCATCTAACTAAACAAAAACAAAAAAAAAACTAGTAGAAAAATCAAAGCTGTAGCTTTTAAAAGGTCTCCAACGGTCATGTAGTCACTTAAAGCAAGAATACAGTTCAAAACTCTGGGTTCCTCCCAAAAGTTAATAAAAAATTTGAGTTCAAGAGCTGTATATACAGAAAAACAGAAAAGAAAATGAGTAATTTCTCACCAGCAAGAGTTGATTGAAGCCATGGTGAGCGATTCGGAGTGATGTTCTTCTGACTGTCAAACCACCACCGGTATGACGATAACTTATCCTTAGCCTCTACCATTTTCTTCTAACAATCTTAAATTCAAAACAAAAATTTACAAAGTTAAGCTAGAACAAAAGAACATGAAATAAACATCGTGTTCCACAAGCTCAGAAACTCTTGATCTTTGAGCAAGCTAGACCAAAAGAAGATGAATTAAACAAAAACAACTCAAAATCGCCACAACAAGTTCAGCAACTGAAACTAAAAGAAGCTTCAGTGTATCAAAGGCGAATAGATAATCACGGTAAGTCTACAAATCAAACTATACTATACAGTTTTAAAAATAAAAAAAATAAAAATAACACATTTAAGTACCAACAACAACATAGCCAGTGTAATTCCGCAAGTGGAGTCTATGGAGTGTAAGATATACCCACACCATACCCCTACTTTTTGTGGGGTAGAGAGGCTGTTTTTCATAAAACCTCAGCCCAGAAAAAGTAAAATCAAAGCAGGTTTAATAAGAAAATAACGACAGCAGAATATCAAGCAGAACAAAGCAAAGAAGTAACAGGTATAAGTAAAATTGAAGAATAAGATGCTACGCGAAAACATTTAAGTACCATTATTATTATTATAAATAAATAAAAGTAGTAAAAGTGGAACCTGCATTAACTTGGTATTTTTAATTCTAGATCTGTATTTTTTGTATAATATGATTGGAGAATGCAACTTACCTGAAAATTTATCTTCAAATAAAACCACAGTTTGAATAACTCCCTCCCACTCCTCTCTCTCTCTCTCACACACACACACCTACCCAACTGTGCTTTGAATAGAGAAGATTGCTCTAGTAGAAATTTAAATGTGCCATTACTCAACGGCCTTGGTTTTTGTACTTTGTCTTATCTTTGTCCAGTTGGAGATTGCCACGTGTTGCATGTGTGCCCATGTCCAGTTAATGGGCCTAGTGGGACCGGGTTTCTAGTGATGATTTGTTACTTGATTTTCTTAGTCCTTCCTGTGGGGGAGCGTCTGTGCCTGATATAGAAAAAGTGTATAGTATAATACAACGGTCGAAATTTGTATATCAGCAATGTGTGAAATCTTGCTCAAATTTTGCCTGTATTATATTCCCTTAGTGGTCGTTTGGTTCAAGGTATAAGGTGGGTTATCCCGTGTAATTTTTATACGCGTTTGGTATAAGGTATAAAATAATCTTTTAATAAATTTATACCTTGTACCAAACGTGGTATAAAAATTAGTAATAAATTTCACCTTATACCTTCTTAACCCACTTATCACGTTATTTTATACCATCTTTTAGATGGTATAAAATAATCCCACTATATGGGATAAATTAGTCCCGGATTATAATCCGGACTATTTTTCGACTATGGTCTAGAGTGGGAAAATGTTTTAATTAAATATCTGGTCTAAACTAAGCACATTAACCTAAGTTCGAACCTATGGAACCTAATGGAAAGGAACGTTGATTAAAAACTTAACCGAATCCGGTTTAACATTTCACTGTAAACTCCAAACGGAACCGGTCCGGTTTTTGGAGTGTTTAAAATATGTTTTTTTTTATTTTTTGTATTATATATATATATTATAGTATTTATTTGTATATTGTAGGTATATTTACATATGTTATACAACTTTATAATTAAAGTTTAAATATTCTTGACTAACGCAATGTATTAAGTACGGAATAGTATTTTCGTATACATATATATGTATATTACATATACTTATATATATGTATAACTTAATATATATATATATATACTTATATACTACATATACTTATATATATGTATAACTTAATATATATACTATATATATGTATAACTTAATATATATACTAAATATATGTATAACTTAATATATATACATATATACTATATATACTAAATATGTGGATAACTTAATATATATACTATATATATGTATATATATGTACTATATACTATATATACTTATATATAGGTATAACTTAATATATATATATATATATACATATATATATATATACTATATATACTTAATATATATACTAAATATATGTATAACTTAATATATATACTATATATATATTAAGTTATACATATATATGTATAACTTACATATACTTATATATATATATAACTTAATATATATACTATATATATGTATAACTTAATATATATACTAAATATATGTATAACTTAATATATATACATATATACTATATATACTATATATACTTAATATATATACTAAATATGTGTATAACTATATATACTTAATATATATACTAAATATATGTATAACTTAATATATATATATATATACTTACTATAAGTATATACTATATATACTTATATATGTTTAAGTATATATATATAACTTAATATACTTATAAGTATATTCTTAGTATATTTTAGGTATATTCCTAACTTAATAAAAGTAAAAATATGAACACAAGTAAATAGAAGTAAGCTCAATGAGCCATATTTTTATTCATTCTTGGATAACATTTATTTGCAAGTTGTATTTTTTTTTAACTTGCAAATAATACATGAGTTGTACAAAAATAGTAGAATAATAAAATCACCAATTTTGAACCATTTCTTAATTTCCCCACATCATATTCGGTCATGGAAATATCTTCAAAGTCTTCTATTTGGTCCGGTCCACTAGCTATCAAATCTTCAATTTCTTCCTCTTCGCCTTCCTCCGTCTTCGAGTTTTGGTTGCGTCGCTCCGATCTAATCCAATCTCGAATGCACACTAGTACTTGCAAGCTAAAGCCGGATAATGAATGTCTATGGTCTCCAATTTGCTTTTCTTCCTTGGCTAAATGCGCTCCGAAGCCACGGTTGATACTTGGAACCGTAAGGATATCTCGAGCCATTCTTGAAAGTACTTGGGATAGCTTGCCTTGTACTTCTTCCACCATGCTAAGACGTCCACCTCATCCAGGTTGGTTGATATCTACATTTGGGTGCATCAAATAAAAGTTATATTCATCAAAGTTTGCGGTAGAAGAAGAAGTTGTTAATGTGAATGTAAAACTTTTAAACCCGACAAGCCCTTTTTGCTACTTTGAGAAGTAGTAGGGCGTGGAGCAACGGGCTTGCACGTTCTTCCAAACTAGAATAATGAGTAAAACTTTTCTAAACTCATCATCAATAGCGAGTTAGGCTTGAAATAAAGATGGTTGAGTTCCCTTCAATTTCTAAAAATGTATAAATTTGACTAACCAAATTTTTAGTATAAAACAGCTTTTAAACAAGGATTTAAAAGGGAACCCAATATAAATAAAGTTGGGATGGGAAAAAAATACTTCTTAAATTTGATTATCATTTCAAAAATAGCCACTTGATAATCGGGTTTATGTTTATACTCTTGTAAAACTCTAGCTATTTCCGCTAAGTAGGCTAAAATTCCGGTTACCGTGGGATAAAATTGTCTAGAAAAAGCAAGAGTTGCATTATTAAAATTTTCTAAGAGTTCAATACATTCTTTAACATCTTCCCAATGCATAAAATTTAACCAATCCTGACTATCGGTATTATATTTGTTGTGAACTTGTTGTATGGGAATCCTATACTCATATGCTTGTTGTAGCATAATGTAAGTGTAGTTCCACCTAGTCTCAATTTCTATTTGAATTTTCCTAGGTCTAAGGTTATTTTCCACACAAGCATTCTTAAAATCTCTAATTCTTCCCCTATTAGCATTACAAAAAAAGAAACGCAACAAGCATTTCTAACTTTTTGAACAAGAATCATCAAAATGCTCAAGACCATCTTTAACAATTAAATTTAAAATGTGACAACTACATCTTACATGAAAAATATTTTTTAGAGGAGGGTTTATTTCTTTTTTAAAAGACCAAGCCTTTGTATTATTAGAAGCATTATCTAAAGCAATACAAAGTGTTTTTCTATAAATGTTAAAAAATCTCATAATAGTAGACATTGAATCGGCTAAAAATTTTCCATCGTGACGACCTTTTCCTTCGTCATATAAAAAAGCTATAATTCTTTTTGCATAACCCATTGTCATCAACCCAATGACATGTAATAGCAAAAAAAATCTAAATGGTTAATACTAAGACCCAAATCGAAAGAATTAAATACGTGGCGCAAATAAAATCTATATTTTTTAAACAAATCTATAACATCGGCTCTCAAGTACTTCTAGGAATACCCTCAAATAACGGATTATAACAACGTTGAATGTAAGTAACAAACCCCATACCCGATGGAAAGGAAAATGGTAAACAATCATAAGCTACCATTTTAGCTATTTCTACGCGTTCTTTTTTCTTGTCATACTTAAAATTTCTACCGGTCGTGGGTCTATCGTCATTTGAATCCCCAGACATTTGAACCCGTTTGCTCTCCCCAAACATCCATATGTTTGGTTCTCATACGAAATTTAGTGTACCCGTTCCACCATCCTTACCGGTTCCTTGCTTAAAAACTAAATACTTGTCCACATACGTTACATGTAGCGATTGGCTTTCCCTATTCTTAGTCATAAATTTCCAAATTTTAGCCGTTTGGCTTACGAGTTCTAGGCGGTTTGTCTTGTGTATGTGATTGTGCGGACATGTATCTCCTATGGGATTTTCAGGGGGTTGTGTTTCATCATCATCATTTAAGTCTTCATTAAAAGTGTCGGTAAAATGTTGTTGCATTGCCTCATGACCTAAAAGTGGATTATTTCCACCAACATCAATACCTACATTAGGTGTTTCTTCCACAAATGTTTCCTCATTAAGCGCACCCCTAACAATACGACTACTACTACCGCACCACGTCTTAATCTCTTTGACATTATTAAATAGAATTAATTTAAATCACAATCAAATAAATCACAAGAAAATAAATTACAACAAATTAAATTACGAAATTAAATTGCGTAAATTAAATTGCTAGAATTAAATTGCAAAAAATAAAGATAGAGTTGGAACGAAGGTACCAAATTACTGATTAATTTCTAACAAAGTCAAGGCGCTAGAATTGCAAATCCACCAAAGCTACTTTTCGGATTGTTGCAAAATCACCAACTCCACCAACAATATTATAATTGCAAAATTAATAATTAAAAGTTGAAACTATAATAAGACTTTGTGGCTAGTTATTGCAAAATAATTATAATTGAGAGATTGAGATTTGAGAGAAAATGAAGAAGAGTGAATTGGTGTGAATTAAAATGAAAATGAAGAAGGGTTTATATAGGGGTGGGGGATGGGTTAAAGTGTTAAAAAAAAAAAAAAAAAAAATTTGGGGCTAAAATTAACAAAATGGCGTTTGGCAACGGCCATTTTACAAATGGACCGTTGCTAACGGCCCATTAATCGGACGACATGCGGCCGACCAACGCTCTTTTTTTTTTTTTTTTTTTTTTAATTTTCACCAAACCCCGGTTTAACCGGTCCAGTTTCGGTTTCTTTTAGGTTAACCGTTCGGTTCCTAAAATATTTGAACCTACCGGTAAACAATTATCCTAAGCAACGAATCGGTTAACGTTTCTACTACGGTTCCGGTTTAACCGGTCCGGTTACCGGTTAAAACCGGTTAGCCCGAACCGGTTAACAGGCTTAGTCTAAACAGCACAAACATGTTCACTACCGGGACCCACCTCGATTCAGATACAGAGTGTTACTAGTACTTGACTACTTGAATTAGAGATTTGGTTTTGTGGTATATAACTTACTAGTACTTGACTACTTTTTCTTATTTTCCATTTTAGTATGTTTCTAAAAGAATATTTTTTTTAGGCTTAATGCATATGCAGCTTCCTAAATTTGCTCTTTTTTTCTATTTTGGCACCTCAATTAAATGTTGTTCCTATCGAACCCCTGAACTCGTCCTCAAGTGTGTCTATCAAACACAATCCGACTTACATAGTATTCCATCTTCAATGTAGCAACATGCTAATATATATTCTAATTTAATTATGCCATCTTTTAGCTAAGATTAGCGAAATTGAGGAGGAAAAAAGAAAAGCCTCTTAATTAAACCGGTAGTGGAAGAAAGGAAACCGGCGGTAAACCGACACATTCATGACCTAAAGAATAGCTTACCATATGTCTAAAATATTACTCCACCTTCATTTCTCCAATTTAATTTCTGATTCTAATAAGAATAGATTTAGGGGGTTTGATAGACACACTTGAGAACGAGTTCAAGAGTTCAATAGGAACAACACATGTCAACTCTTTCAATCTCAACTTTACGCATGACATATTTAAGACCACATGATTAAAGAGCATTTTGCATATTTTTAATTTAAGACCACATGATTCAAAAGTCTTCTTTACTTTCTTAAATTTCATATCAGGTCAAAATCAGACAAACAAATTAAAATTGAGGGAGTATTATTTTAGTTAAGCTCAATACATAGTTTACTCCTGAGTTTGTATCAAAATCCTTATAACACTATCCTCCATAATGAGAAACTTTTTGCATACCAAATCTTTTTTGAAATGTATCGTCTACACTAGAGGTGTACAAAGAAAATCGAAAATTCGAGTCAAACCGAGAAAAAAATCCGATTAGTGATTTAGTTTGATTTGATTTGGTGTTGAAGGAAAAAATCCTACCATAATTGGTTTGGTTTGATTTGATTCTAATTAAAAAAGTTAAATCGAACCAAATCAACCCGACAATACATGTATACAATTTTTAATAACGTAACTTATTAATATTTCTTAAATTTTTCTATAGTTTTTTGTCTTTTAACATATTATTTCAAGCTTGGGCTTAGAATTTTGAATGGTTGAATAAGTTTTATAGCCACAGAAGTTAGTAACTAATTCGAACAGAAAGCAACTCAATACTAACGCTAACAAAAGAAATTCAATTCTAACACTAAGAATGACAATAATGTTGGATATCTATTCCTTAGTTTTGCATTGATTTCGAGGGTGAAAATACATAACTTAATTTTATTTTTTTCTTTGTCATGTAACTATTACTTATTAGTTGTACTTATTTTAGCATGACTTCGTATTTTTTAGTATTTTTAGATTAAGATCATTTTCATTATAGTTATTAATTAGCAATATTTAGTTTTATCTTTTTTTGTTGAACATTTTATAACAATGTCATTACTTATCTCACATTTTGTCTTATTTTTTAAAGAAACACCTCAATTATTTAGTAGTATCTTACTAGGACTAAAAAAATATTTGAAGTAAAAGTTATGTGTTCATTATAAAGACTTTTCCGGAAAAGAAAAAAAAAACGAAAAAATCTGAGAAAACCCAAGGTTAAAAACCCCGACTTTATTGATTTGATTTGACTTAAAAATTTAAAACCCCGATATATTTAATTTGGTTTGTTATTTGAAAAACTCAAACCAATCCGATACAAGTACACCCAAATCTACACACCACTTCAGCTATGTGGCGGTTGAGGAACTCTTCGATGCCCCATGTCAAGTGACACCATGGAAGATCAATCGATGTGAGACGTGTGTTGGCAACGTTAATATGCCCTTGCCATAATATGTTTTCTTTGTTTATTTTATATGACATTTTTCTCTTTAGTCAATTTTAAGAAGAATGATAGAATTTTTTTATTTAAAAATAATTGAACTTTTAACTTTTTATTTAACACATAATAACATGCTTTTATGACTACAAAAATGTTATGGCATGGTATATATCACTATTTTCAAAAATATTTCTTTCTCTTTAAAATTTTGTGTCTAATCAAACATGTTCAGATAAAAATAATACTAGGGAGCAATGACAATAAAAGGGGTATGGATTGCTATGTTCATTGGCCAATACTTAGATCGCCCAATCTCCATTTTCTTTGGCAAAAGAAAACATTCGTAATGAAGATTCAAGATCTTATGTTGATAGAGTCAGAGTCTATGAGGAGAAAAGCCAAGATTTGTAAATAAAATTTGAAAAATATTAATAAGTTTGAGTCTTACATATTATTTGCAAGAATTTCTTCTCTATTTTTTTCTCGTCGCTGAGTGGTTATGCACACGTTTTATAGATATATAGAGTCTAGCACGAGACGGATAACTTTTTTTTATTGTATGCAAGTTTAAGAGTATCCACTGCTGAATTCCTCAGTTGTAACTTTATCAGCATAATCCAAAGACATCATCATAAAGCCCAAAGAGAAGAACACAATCCCATAATATAAAAATATAGTACATCAAATAAAACTAAGCCTGACGAGCGATGTTTGTTAGATGTACAAACCTAGCTAAATCATCAATAATTACAGATTAATCACTGAACAATTTACAAGCAGTTAAGCTTAGTGTATTTCATGAAGATATACAGAAAGAAAGCATACTAGCAAATAGCTCCTGGTTAAGGTTGACACTTGCTAGGAAAATTGGCTATCCTAGAAACCTATTTTCTACTCGAGACATATATTAAGACAACTTTCAAATTCTGAATCGCGATCACTTCCTTCATTCGATAATACTGGTGTGTCTGGCATGGAATCCCTCCCTCCAAACACGCGGCGCATAAAAGCATCATCAAACTTTGTCCAAAAATACATAATGGCTTGTGCGGGTCTTTTCAGTAACAATGTCAAACTTGTTATTCGAGGAACATCACCTTCATCATCTTCTATCCCATTGAGAAGTGGTAGCATGAAGGAGAATTCGGAAGAACTCATGCTGTTGAAATGTTGTGACGGAGGTAGCAAGTACCTTATGAGAGGCTTTGTTAGCAGCCCAAACACCTATAGTAAAACAAAAATTGCAGATTCAGCTAACAATTCAATATTTGGTACTAGTTCATCTAACATTTCAACATTGAGCTGTTAGAAAACTTTTCTATATTCTATTATAGACTGAACAGAAGAGCCCAACCAAAAATACTAGGCTATCAGGCGGGAGAGCCTAGTCAACCTATAAACTCATTACTGATAACTCTTTGCAATAAATGAGGAAATCAATTGGTTCACTATGCAAAACTTCAAGCATAGGTGGCGAAGGAGTGATTTGTTTAATTACCATTGTACTGAAGAGGACAATTGCAATTGTGCTAGTGATCATGACTGCATTTCCCATCAAGTGTTTCTGGCCAGATCTTGTAAACTGCAGGCAAGAATCAGGTTTTAGTTGGCAACATAATCATTATTAAGTAACCGGAAGATTTCAGTTTCAGATAAACTATCCCCTCATGATCAATTTACCCTTTTTCTATCTTTTAGGAAATGAGAACATCAGAGAGTTCAAGTATCTACCTGATTATAAGCCAAAGCCATGGAGACAGCTCCTCGCATCAGACCAGCCCACCATATTGTAACCTGTGAAGATGAATTATTAAGTTTCCATAGCGATTCACAAAGTTACAGCATGAAAATTGGACAAAGTCAATAAACTAACCATGTGCTTGCAGCCAATCTTGTCATGCTTAGATGTCCACCAATTGGATAACATGGATAAAGGAATCACAAAGCACGCTCGTCCAACCATAACCAGGGCAAGTACCACAGAACTCACTGCTACAGATTTTCCAGGACTGTTGTGGCTAACAAATCTCCATTTCTCGATATCTAAAGCATCCATTCCAACATAAAGGAAAATGAAAGTCTCCGCAATAAATGACATTGTTGCAAAAGCATGCCTTGTTGTCACTTTAGAATCATCGGTCACATTATGCCAGGTATAGTGTGACATGACAATCCCACAGAGAAATACTGTAAGAATTCCACTTAAATCAAACAGTTCTGCCATAACATACGAAAGGTAAGCCATGAGAATCATGAGAGCAACTTCACGATCGGTTGAGTTCTTTCCATCGTATATCTTTTTGATTATATAAGCACTTAGCAACCCAACAAGCACTCCCAGCACAGTGCTTGCAGAAAATAGGTATAGAAAATTTGAAGTGAACGATAAGGCCACTCGTGAGTTGATGTTTGAGAGGTCGAATTTCTGGATTGCATTAAAAAGTACCACTGATGTAGCATCATTTACAACACCTTCTCCAAAGACGAGGCTGTAGAGAAGAGGTGTCTCGTCCTGATTAAGCACCTGCAAAAATAACCTCAAAACCTTCAGTTTCCCTTGTCTTGCAATTTCAATTGCAGTTTTAGGAGAAAACCTGCTTACCTGTAACGTGCAAACAGAGTCCGTCGCTGAAAATATAGCTCCGATCGCTACAAAATAAAAAATAAAAAAAAAATCAACAATCATGAGAAGATGTAAGGAAGAAAACAGGACATTATGTGCAATAAGTTTACAGTCTTAACTCATTTAAATGCCTTTTTTCCTGATAACTACATCATTTGTATCGTTACTTTTCTATTGTTACAATATATACCATCAATAACCACATAGCAGTCTGAGAGAAGAGGACATGCTTACCAAGATAATCCCTTAACTTCAAACCGGTATCCAGCTTCCCGAGTAACTCAACAGCACCTAAAATCAAAATTTTGACACCAAATTAAGAGAGATAATAACTCAAGAATAAAATCAACAATGAAGTAACCACATTACACTGCAGAGAGGCAGAGAGCGTATCGTGCAAAATATATGTAGAAGATTAACATATGAACACTAGGAAATATCTTTGTTTAACCAATTGAATTAGGGTACTGAAGAAGCAGGGCGTACCAAATGATATGATGCCGAAAGATATCAATGTGCCGAGGACACCAAACAGAACAATGGTCCCTAAATTCCTGAAAAAATGCTTCTTTTTCACCTGGAAACTGGTTAAAAAAATAAAAAATAAAAAAGATGCATCAGTTTCAATAGATTACATTTGACACCTAAAAAAAGATTATATCATCGACTAAAAAACTTAACCACAATAACCGTGCCAGGCATTAAGGTAGTGACCCTCTGAGTAAATGCATATATACTTCTATATCAAAATTAGAATAATAGAAACTTACCCGGCATTGAATATAATGGGTGGTATAACATAGATAAA
This sequence comes from Lycium ferocissimum, assembly GCF_029784015.1. Taxonomy (NCBI): domain Eukaryota; kingdom Viridiplantae; phylum Streptophyta; class Magnoliopsida; order Solanales; family Solanaceae; genus Lycium; species Lycium ferocissimum. The sequence goes on along the minus strand of NC_081342.1, from coordinate 12,838,363 downwards.
GAAAAGCTGTTCGTCAAATTCTAAAAGACGAGAACTTTTTCCATTTGTAGTTAGTAAAATGATGCCTCCAGTACATAAACCCTGCAGCCAAACAAAAGATTAATACTCAATATCACGAGCAAAAATCTTGCGAACAAGAAATAAATTACACTATCAGTATATATAAGTTAAGAAGTCTCACGATAATTAGTGCTGTAATCGACTCATTAATCCATTGGCTCTCTTCAAGAAGATGACCAATCACAATACATCCACAGAGAAGTGCCACAAATAGAGTTAAATCTACAAACACTTGATCATCTGAACCTGATAATGCCCCCAATGTCACTAACGCGTCCAAAATCATAATGTTATCTACACAACCAGTTTTAAAAAAAAAACACACACACACACATCGTTAGTTAGTTGTTTCATACGCCATTTTCTAATTAAAGAAGACAACTTTTTAAATGCTAGTAAGTTGAAAATTCATGACATTAACTGTGCCAAGTAACTACTTTACCTGAAAATGATTATTGTGAATGCCACAAAAATAGAACCTGAAAACTGTCTTATGTTGTCAAAGTAGTCGTAGAATTCTAGGCTTAACGAACTAACGAGAGAGGGACACTATTTGTAGTAGTTAAGGAGAGAAATTGATTATGAGATTATTACCAAATATAAAAGTTATAGGAATTTGAAGTTGAGCTGGACAAGGATAGTTTCATGCAAATAATCCGACACCAAAAACTGTGAGCAACAATTATAATCCTACATAGATATGGACCCAAATTACGGGGTCCACTGCAAAATCTAAGTAATTAATCTCGTCAAGATAGGGCAAAGATAATCCTTCTCCGTCCAAAATTGTGTATTCAGATATTTGTTTATTTTTATATATTTTTTAAAACTAGTAATTACGTATTTAAATATTATAAGGTACTGTAATTAAGTACGTAATATTAAAATTGTTAGATTTTTGAAAAAGTTTTACAGCGTGTTTGACCAACCCGTTGGAATCAACTTTTATTAGAAGTATTTTTGAAAAAGCGAATGGGGGAGTAGTGTTTATGTTTGGCTAAATTATTTGGGAAACATTTTATGTTAGTAGTTTGCGTTTGACCAATATTTTTAAGAAGTGCTTTTAGATGCCAAATATGACATGTTTATCAATTATCAATGTGACTCACAAAAATTAATTAAACACTTAATAATCATTTTTTCATGAAATCTAATGCTAGGAACTTAGATAATCATTTTATGATAATCTTGAATAGTGCATACGATATTGCGATTAGAGATGACATATGATTCCTTTTGAAATAAATGCAAATTGATTTGCATATACATATATGTTGCACGCATCAATTGTAAAATGTGAATTTTCAAGTTCGTGAAAGGATATGAAGTATATTATATGACTAGATAATATATGCGGAAAAGGGCCAAAATAACCCCTGAACTTTCGAAGATAGTTTATTTATACCCTTCGTTATACTATGGGCCAATTGTGCCCTTCCCGTTATACTATGGACCAAATATACCCCTGAACTTTCGGAAATAGTTTATTTATACCATTCGTTATACTATTAGGTCAATTGTCTCTCTTACCGTTATCTTACTATGGGCCCAATATACCCTTAAGTTACACTGATGCTGCACGTGTCAAAATCACAATGGCCCAACCCACTTCCCACTATAATTACACCCAGATTAAATTAATCACTGAATCCGACCCCTCACTTTATTTCACCCAACCCGTTTTGTTTATTTCAAACCCAAATAAATTACCTATACCCGTTTTGTTTATTTCATTACATGTTTCGTTTCTGTAAAACATGATAGTATAGAAAATGAAAACTCAAATAAAAAAATTCATCACGTTAATAGGATCGTTACAGTAACAAAAACATATTTATCCTTTCTTCATAGAAATGAAAACAATGCAAAGAACTCAAGCAGAGGAGAAGGAAAAAAAAACAGAAAAAACCATTCTATCCTAGGAAATCCATCATGGAATAGTCGAAGACTGTTCCTCTCGATTTAATTCATCAATGGACCACCAACAAGTAGCCTGTTTATTGAAAATAGCAACACATACTAGCCACCACTTAATTGCAGTTTCAAGAATCACCATTTATGTGACAGTTAAAATCAAAAAGTCATCGTGTTATCCATAATTTTATGATCCTTCATTTTGGGTTTTCATTTTGTATACTACCATGTTTTACAGAAACGAAACTTGTAATGAAATAAACAAAACGGGTTGGGTGAAATTAAGTGACGGGTCGGATCCTGTGATTAATTTAAGGAAAATTTACTTGTCATAACTACTTCTAAGACCTATTTATGAATAATAACTACCTTTGATTTTATTTATTGTTCATAGCTAAAATATTTTCTTAAATTACACATCATAACTGTGTCCCGTATTTCACAACAATTAGTTTTCTCTCACCTCTCAAATTTATTTCTCCCTCTTAAGGGTCTTTCTCTCTCTCTCTCTCTCTTCTCTCCCCGCCCACCAGATAGTCAATCTATTTCCCTTGCACGATTCCTTCAAATATGTCAAGTTACTTCATCGGAAAAATTGTTCAAGATTGTGACGGTGGAAGTGTCGAATGACAAGAACTAGTACGAACTCTTCTTGATGGCATAGAGCACATAATCTCTGCAATCCTCGTCGAATTTACGAAGAATAACACTAGAGAGCTCGTACCCTTCTCGATTTAGTTATGGAGGCAACTCTTCATGTTGATGTTGCTATAAATCAGATTCCTTTGAAACTTTTAAGTTTCTCGATTTATAAATCTCGAAGAAAAAAGGAGTGACGTTTTGGTTTGTTCTTTTTTTTCGACATATATATGCGGTGGCGCGGTGGTTCACCTGGTTAAACGCATATCCACCTCCGATTTGAGCTTCATGCTCACCAAGTGTTTGATAAAATGCTTGATATACTTCTTATATTTCGTTGTATTTCAATGTATTTCTAATTTATGAAACAATTTTACGATATATTTCATTGTATTCCATCTGTATATATGCATACTACAATTTTATATTTCTTAAACAATCAACCATATTTTATTGTATTCCGAATATTTTTAAAATTTGGAAGTATTTCTAAAAGTTTGGAATGGAGTAATTTGGAGAGAGAAATATTATTATGGAACTTCAACGGTTATGCGTGATACATGGTTGATTTAATTTGATTTACCATTTAAAATGAAAGAAGAGAATGCCATATATACGATATTTTAAATTTTATAAATCTTTCAAAAATGCGAATTGACATTTTGGGATTTCAAAAACGCCAAATACACAAATATAACAAAAACTAGCTACGATTTGTAAATATAGAAAAGTAGCTATAAATTGTTACGTAAAAAGGTAGTCGTTTATGTAAGTTTCCCTAATTTAATCTGTAATTATAAGATATTGTGATTGTGACACATGGCAAACCATGTATCTTAAGGGTATATTTGGCCCATAGTACAATGGTAAGGGCACAATTGGCTCAATAGTATAACGAAGGATATTGTCACGACCCATATCTATATTTGAAATCTGGTTTCATTTATAAGTCGTATGAACGGTTTTTTTTTTTTTCCAAACTAAACATTAACATTAATCATTATAAACATACAGCTTTCTATCACTTTATGCAGTGACTAGGATGCCAAAATACCACATATTTAACTATACATAAATCGACATATATCAATACGAGCCTCTAGACATAATACACTTATACATAGAAAGGACCGAGTATCGTTTATATAACAAAAGATCCACGGGAGCGAGGCTCGGGAACAACCGAGCGCGTACTGAATCAATTTGAATACATTATAGGTTGAATAGTGTTTGTAAGGCATGAATAGTAATATACGAGAACATAAATCATGCTTGACATAAAAGAATTACAACTCAAGTCAGGGATAGAAACATATATATATAGGTGCCCTTGCGTTATACTTCCTTAACTTTCCTTACTCATTTATATGCATACATAAATGCATAAAATATAGAATATATATTATTGGAGTGTCAATGGTCCATTTAACCAAAAATATGCACATCCCGCGTCCGGCATCCCGCGTCCGGACGATATCAAGTCATGTAACCGTAACCGATCGGTGGATATTATTAACGCTACTACCATTTTTTTCTTAAATATATGAAAATTCCATGTATGAATATCGGTTTTATATAACCCATGAATATATGAAAATTCATGTATAATTTTTATTTTATATGAAAATTCCATGTATAAATATATATCGGCGTCGCAACCTAACCGATTATATATTATATTATATTGTTCATTTATGTAAATATATAGCGCTACTTATATATTATCGTTTAATTCTCATTAAAGTAGTTACAACACTTATTGTTTAATAATCGAGTTAAAGAAAACGCCTTGGGCCTAGTCAAATGAGGTGGCGTACTCAACTTACCTATAATACATGTCATGACGTTACTTATGAAGGCCTTAGGGTAATCGGGTCTTATCCTTTGCATTAGAATATTTAGACACTTCTTTCACAATTCAAGTACTTTTAGTTCAATCTTCGAGTGAATAGTACCTATTTTCAATCGCGGGATTTCTAGAGTTAGGAAAGTCCCCGAAAATAAATTACGTTCATGCCAAGGGAAGGGGAAACCTCTCGATTAGATTCCAAATTCACGTGCGAAGCTCGTCAAAATCCGCAAATTGGTCATTTTACCGAAACTCTTATTAGGATTCTTAGAGTTTCTTAAGGAAACACTTGTACCGATTTAAATTATAATTACCATCTCTTCCATATAGCCATATCAATCACAATAATTTTAAACTATCAATATAAACTCCACAACCACACTAGCAATTCACATATTCAATCCAAGATTGATATCATTTCTTTCTTCACAACCTTCCAACTCCAATGACACATTAGCAATCTTATAACATATTTTAACAACACTATTCTATCACCATTACATTTACATGCAAGAACATAGCATTCAAACATAGTCTTCCAGCTTCCAACTACTCTTTCTTGTCATTTGTAATATAAACTTTACAACAACCAACATACTAAATAAAATTTGTTTTCTATTCATATTACACACTTTTACAATGCACACACACGTATACATTCAATACAATTTCTCCAAAATCATTCAACTTTTTTCAAAGCCATCCGAGTATAACCACCAAGCACTAGCTAGAATGATCAAAATGTTCTACACACATATCTATCCTACAAGTGAACAAAATTTTTTCCATGAGTTTCATCCATTTTTGTTCCATAACATAAAAAGAAAGTGATTCCTTAAATTCTTCAACTTGCTTGAATTTCCAACTGTGAATATGTGTCTTCTTGATCCAAAAATCGAGATGAATTGGCAAGAAATGATTTTTGCAAAAGTTTTGTAATTTTTTTCTCTTGAATTTCTCTTGGTTATACTTTTTCTCCTCCCTTTCTTGTTCTATTCTCTCTTGAAATAAAATAACCGAATAATTGGTATAGATATAAATTTTATATAATAGGTCCTTCCACTTAAAATTATAGCTACATGATCCTCTCTTTCCTTTCTTGAAATTTCTAGAAAATTTACCATTGACATTTGTCATCCTTGCTTACTTTGACCTTTGATTTCTAACTATGGGAAAAGCTCGTTTTCTTAAAATTTTATTCTAGAATATGAAACAAAACAAAAGTAAGACCTCTGCTGACATCTCCGCAATTACAATAGTAAATTGGGATATAACGTATAAATAAACTATTTTCGAAAGTTCGGGGGTATATTTGGTCCATAGTATTTAATTGAATTTAACGAAGGGTACATAAAATATATTAGTCAACCCACCTAAAACCTTAAATCTTTTTTGGTGGAGAATATATATTGAAGTTTCTATTTTAAGGGATGAATGTATGTATCATATTGACGTAAATGATTAATTATTTTTTGATGGAATAAGAATTTATCTTAGTTATAGTAAGTGCAGGATAATAAAAAAATCTTTCAAAACAATTGAAAGGAAATTCACATTTTGGATTAAGAATAAATTGATTGACTTAAAAGAAATATTATGCTAGATATTCTTGTTATAAATGGAAACATGTTATTTGAAAGCACCATATCTATATTTGAAAGTTGGTATATATATGTGGCACACGAAAATCATGAAAATACACTTTCAAGTTTGATAATAAAATTGTAAAGACTATATATTTTGTTATGAGTAATGTTATAAGATCAGGAGAAAATGATACTGAATAATTTGAATACATTATAGGTTGAAGCTTTTTATGATCTAATATGATAATCACTTTAGAGAGGAAATATATTACGGAGGATATGAATTTTTACTAGAGTGTCAATTTTTTAAAAAAACAACAACCGATCGAACCATTTCCCTTAAGAAAACCTTCCGAAAAATACCCCCCGAACAAAATATATTTATATGTAAATAAAAATCTTTAAAATGTAAAACATTAAAATTTTCGTCCTAGGGTTGGAAACAAATTGGCAAAAGTTTTAAGCAAATAATTATATGGTATAAATTAAAACTAAAAGTTCTGGGATCTCGAGAAACATAACACATGTTAAAAATTATTTTTACTTTATTGATATTTAATTTTTAATTAGTACCTACTGTTTTGAGTTTCATCTTGATTGATTTCCTCCCACTTGTGTGATTTAAATTATATCTTTTCAATCAGCAATACATTGTTTTACACTATCATAAAATAGTGAGATCAATCTCTTTCTTGTCGTCTTTCATGAATGCACTTAAACGTGAGAGAATTTTTGAGATTTTGGTATCGTGTTCTAACTTTTACAAGTGATTTTTACATGAAATTTTTGTTTTAAAAAAATACCGAACGTATCGATATCGAAGAAAAATCGAGATGATAGGACTTCTAATTTCTAACCGAAAAATTGGTATGGTATAAATTTTATAGTAATTATTAAACAAGGACTTTGACCTTTGATTTCTAACGTATTTAAAATATAAATATGAAGGGCAGTGTGAGGCATCGTCTAATAAAATTTTAATGAATTTGAATTGAACAAAATCTTTGGTGGATATGTTGAACTAGGCCGCTATTGACGATGATTAGTTGATGGAATAAGAATTTATAGTTATACCTTCTACTTGAGAATAAATTGATTGACTTAGAAATATTATGCTAGATATTCTTATATGGAGTAAACCGGTGCCATGTTCATTGACTGTCTATCGTGATAATAAAATTGTTATATATTTTGTTATGAGTGACTATTTTCATATATTTCATAGCATAAAATGAAGAGAGGAATTATAATCCCTCCCCATTCAAACGTTCTCCCCCTGTAATAAAAAAAAAATCTTCAATATGTGAAGTCCATGTCCAGTTAATTGGCAAAAAGTTTTAAGCAAATAATTGATGGTATAAATTTTTAAAAGGATGAGAATAACACATGTTAAAAATTATTTTTACTTTATGGGAACCCTACCTAGCTGTTACATCTCGTATTTTCAATCAACATATACACGACTAAGTTGAGATTGATGAATGCACTTAAACGTGAGAAATGGGGACAAACCAAAAATAGTGATTTCGGATGTTCACCAACTTACTTCCCTTTCACTTGCTTGGACTTAACACGTGTCGTAATCGTGGGTTCTACTCAATCCCAAGGTAAGTTTATGTCACCTACTGCTTCTCTTTCCTTATCTAAAAGCTAAAAGAGGGGCGCGCCAAGAGGGGCCTTGTAAGCTCGTTTATCGCATAAATGAAGAGACTAGAACTTGTGAGTTTCGAAAACCCGAACTACTTGCTAGTTTCTTCTCCTTTTTGTTGCGCCCATTTGGCTGATTGTTGTTACACCTCCAAGGTAAGTTTATTTCATGTCGTTGTGTGTCGTGAATAGAACTGACCTCGGCTAAGAGCGGACACCGGCAATTTCATGTCCGTGAATAGACTGACTCCTGCACACGAGTCCTTCACGACTACAAGAGGGTGATTGGCAGCCTTAACGTATATACGATAAGATTTTTAAGTCATAGGGCTTGGTGAAACTAGGTTTGTCAAGGAAGCGGAGTATAAGTTATGTTTGGGGAAGATTTTATGGGTGTCGAACTAACGAATATTTAGTAAGATCTTGGGGACGAGTTATAATGTCCGTTAGATCGTTAAGGATGTGTTACACAAGTACTAAGAAGGTTCTATAAGGATTCGAGATCAAACGAAGCGACGAGAACAAATTCGAAAAAGCGGGGATTATGCGGATTATACGGACCGTATATTTTATAATGCCCGTATACCCGACCGTAGAACCCTTCCAAAGGACGGGTGGTTTTAGGAAGCATACGGTCCAATATATGGACCGTATAAATTGTATGGTCCGTATAGTGAACCGTAGGTTTCGGGCTTGTCCGAACTTCATTTTTATATATGCACGGTTTCTCCTTCTTTTTCTCATTTCCACTTCTCAAATACTTCTAAACCTCTGCGTAACTTTCTCCATATCACCTTAACACATATCCAAGGAAGGAAATCAAAGATCAAACACCAAAAGTTGGTAGAACCAAGGGTGTGAATGCTTTCTAAGAGTTGATAGAAGTTGAGAATCTCTTTGGTAGTAAAGTGGAGTTCCTCTCAAGTGGAGTATTCTCATCCAAAGATCATCTCTACATAATCAAAGGTGAGTTTTATGATTATTTCATGTTAATGATGGTGTTGAGTAGTTGAAGAACTTGAATTAGAAACAAGTATGGAATATGAACTTAAGTATGCAAATAATGGTATGTTGGTTTGAAAGGTAGTTTGAGTTATGGTTCATGGTGTAATATGAGTATAATCCTATTATGAAAGGTGCTAATGATGTTAAGGAAGTATTATGTGAACGATAGATATGAAGCTATATTATGGTTATGGTCAGGGAGAATTTCGGAAGTGAATTTGGAAGTTGAATAATGCTTAACTTGAGAAAATTTACGTATTATGATACTACGGGTGTTGTTGTGTTGTTTGGGAGCTATTTTATTCTTTGAGGAAAAGTTGTTGAAACAGACGAAATGCTGCCCAATTTTCGTTAACCTTATTTGCTCTAGTTCAGGCTTAAGGATACCTTCAACAATCTAACCTTCGTACGAACCCCTTTGAATGTAGAATTGTAAGCCGGAAGGAGAGCTTTTAGTCGACATCGTTAAGGAGATACAAAGGTATGTAAGGCCGTCTCCTTCTTTCAAGGCATAACTCCCGTATTACAATTTCTTCTCTATATATTTTCGTGACCCTCTCCCATCTCTAAGAATGAAAGCTCTTCAAGAGCCTCTTATGAGACATGCTATAACGGTGATGACGATAACGAAGTTTTCATGATGCCGATGTTTCTATGTTTATGATTTCATTGATGCTATTCTTCGTTGTTGTCTCACCTCATGATGTTGGTTCCTTCGAGGTGAGACATAGCGATGGTGATGATGTTATAATATAATCGGAGGTTCACGACCTTACGTCACTCCGATAAAGCGTACTTTTACTTGGGCTCTCATGCATGCTACGTATACTATATGTATATATGATATGTATATGTATATAGGGGACATGGGGAAAGGTGAGGCGCTATAGACGCATAGCCACCTGATCAGCTGGTATCTTATGATTGTTATATCCCGTATTTTGTACATTGGAATATTTTAAGCTAGTTGCGATAAGTTAAGGACAAGGCTATTTTCCGATTTTGTTTAATGCACAAGTTGCTTATGAATTTTATTGGATGGAAATATTAAGGAAAATTAGGGGCTAGAAGTTGAAAAAAATATTTCATGAAAAGCCACAAGTCGTCGTGGGTGGGTGTGGGGTCCACCATGGCTTGGCTAATTTTGATTGCCTCGAATCCACGTAAGAAAAGGTACGTGTCCACCTTGTATTTATATATATATATATATATATATATATATATATATATATATATATATATATATATATATATATATATATATATATATATATATATATATAGATGATGATGACAAAGCAAGACATATTCATCATTTTCACAACTCTAGAAACTTGGAGAAGAGAGAGAGAAATTCGCCATGGCTAGCCGAAAATTTGGTGTCCCTAAATATTGATCAAAAAATAATTTTCTTCTAGTATTCCAACCCAATTGGAAGGTCCCTAATAACGTGGAGTAGTTGTTGGAGCAAGCAAAGCATTCATTGTTACAATTTACAAACCCTAGCCAAGTCGAGAAGTTAAGGGGGTAAAGGTAAGGTTTAATCTCCTTTCATGTGTATATGGATGGTTTGTGTATGTTGTGTGTGTAGAAATGAATGAAATTTATGGAACCTATGTGTTGGTGTTGAGCTTGTAGGTGTTGTGTTGTGTGAGTGATGAACTAATTTTACTTAGCATTTTTTGTTGTTGTTGTTGTGGACTCTATGATGCAACGGTTTAATGGTTCAAGTTGGAGTTGTGATCGTTTGTGGGCTGTTGTAGAAGCTAATATGATGTTAATATCATTTCTTGCATTTGTGTGAATAATGTTGCTAGCGTGTGGTTGTTGGTATAATTCATGAATTTGTAAGCAAGGAATACGTTGTTGTTGTTCGTATTGAGTTTGGAAGATTGCTGGTTGTGTTGTAGTGGTTGATTCGAATGTAAATGAAATGCCGAATTATGTAGAAGAGTTACTAACGTTAGAATACGTTTTGAATTAATTGTTGATATTGTTAGTATGGTTGTTGGTATTGTTGTTGATGATTTAGCTTGAGCTGAATTCTCGGTTGTTGAATTTATAAAGGAAATCTTCTCAATTTCTATAAATGAAGTGCTAGCTTAGGATTGATTCTTAAGTACCTATAGCTAATGTTTGGTACCTATTGACGTTGTTGAGATCTTAAGCCCGAGACTTAAGTTCGTTAGCTTAGGACAAGGTATGTAAAGCCATCCCTTCTTTCTTTTGGCATGTCTTAGATGTAAGTAAGATACGATACGAGCATCGGGTAACTCTACTCGCCAAGTTCCGAGCATGTTTACGATTCTTATTCACTTTGATATTAGCCTTCTTAATATGGTCGAACCATTGCCCTCGAGTCTTTGGATATCGTATACACGAGCGCATGTAGAGATCCTATTCCTAAAGGATTCTATAATGAATAATGTCCGTACTTTCACAAGTGGCGTTCTGATTGGTTTGATACATGTCTACGATCTCTAACTTTTTAACGTATCCTTTGGGATTTAAAAGGGTTTAACAACACGTTTATACCGAGCGG
>NC_081342.1:12807803-12827021 GCF_029784015.1 Lycium ferocissimum | reverse complement strand
CGTGACAATTGTGAACATGTTTTTTTTATTGAATTAATGGCTAATAAGAGGTTTAATTATGTAGTGTTGGTTGTTTTGCTCGATTTGAAAGAAAAGGCAAGTCGGAAACGTGTTTTAGTAATCTGAAAATCAATTTTGAGTTACTGAACTTGTGGACTATTACGGAGTCATTTTGAAGTTGTATTGTGGTTGAAAATCAGTAGGGATAATTGAATATGTTATGGTTAATGTTATTGATAAATTCTAGAAGGAAAAAGGGGTTTAAAAGTATAGTTGTTTAATCGTAAACCAAGCTTGCTTCTCCTTGTACTATTGTTTGAATTGTTGGAATTGTTCTTACGTTGTTGAGGGGCAGAATGGATGGGATTTGTTGTTGATATTGTTAATATTGTTGTTTGGTGCTGTTTTGAAATTGGGGAAGTGAGAAAATGTAGGGGAAGTGCTGCCCAATTTTCCGTAAGAGAGCTACTAACTTAGAAATATGTTTTGAGTTCTTCCATGGCATTAACCATAGTTCTAATACCTTGATGTAGGTTGAAGTACTACAGGCACTAGGTTGAAGTAATACAGGCAGTATATATTGAGGTGTTAACAACAAAGGTATGTAATGGTTATCCTTTCTTTTCTTGGCATAATCCATCTATAATAAGCGTTTATCGAATCTTAAAGAAAGAGAACTATTGTTTAGAGCTTTCATAGAAGTGTAACGCTTCTAGATGTGATGTTGTGTCTTCCGAGAATTTCTGTCGCTAATTAGCTCCATTTGTTAGAGGAAGAGTTAGAAAGAAACATGTTAATATGTCATATATTTCAGTTTACACACACACACACACATATATATATATACACACACACACACACACACACACATATATATATATATACATATATATTTTTTTAAGCCTGGCCACTTGGTCAGTGAGACATTTTCTTTAGCCTGGCCACTTGGTCAGTGAGACATTATTGCCTGGCCTACAGGTTAGTGAGACAAATTGCCTAGCCTTATGGTCAGTGAGATTTTACAATTGTCTAGTCACTTGGTCAATGAGATATATATATATATATATATATATATATTATTACTATATTGCATTTCACATGAGACAAATCATGTGAGACATTTCAGGGTATTCCTTGGCCTCCAGATTATTATACTTATTCGTTCAGTTTCAGTTTCAATTATTTTGTTGCCTTACATACTCAGTACATTGTTTCGTACTGACATCCCTTTTGCCGGGGACGCTGCATTGATGCCTGCAGGTATTGATAGACAGACAGATAGACCTCCCCCGTAGGCGGGACCAGATATCAGCTGATTGGTGAGCTCCGCTTATCCAGAGTTGCCAGGTCTAATTTTGGAGTCTCTTTTGTGTGTTACAGATATGATGGGTAGGCCGGGGCCTTGTCCCGACCATGATATAGTTATGCTCTTGTAAAGGCTTGTAGATGAGTCTGGTATATAGTATGTCTTTTTTAGACACTGTTGGTTGTGTACGTTCATTGCAGTCTCGTCGGCTTGCTCAGTTATATATATGTTTGGGATTTGTGTGCCCCGTTCAGATGAGATAATCAGTCTTTATATACATTCAGAGTGTGACCTTGTCGGCTTTGATGGTATTGTTTGTTTGAAGATAGGCCCTATTGGCCTAAGTTGAGGGTTACCCCTCTAGATATACAGATTCAGAGTGGTTCGCTCGGGCCGAGTGGGACACCGGGTGTCGGCCATGCCTCTTCAAATTTGGGGCGTGACACTAACGATCCAATATTAAGTTCAAAGAGAAAAACAAATAAAGCTAGTTTACAAGATAAGAAAATTACTATCAGACAATTATAAGTATCTTTTTATACTAATAGCATATTAATAACTTGTAAGAAATAATAAATAGTAGTAAATATTTAACTTGATATAAACGATTTTATACTAAGAGTATATTAATAACTTGTCAAAAGTAGTAAGTATACTTGATTTATCTATACAGTCAAACCCCTCTATAATGGCAGCGTTTGTCCGAAATTTTCATGGCTGCTACACTGAGGTGATGTTATGTACGTATATTGGCATTTGATGTTTGTATCTCATTTAGCTGTTATAAACAAAAATACGCATAATAATTTTCTATAACTTTTATGTTATAAACAAACAAAAAATGCTAGTTAATTTTAAAATCTCGATTGATTTTCATGTTTCATTAATTAGAAATTGAAGTAGTTGTAACGCATCGATAAGAATTAAAATATAAGAGACATGTGCATTTAAGATTAACTGAAGATTTAAATATTTCAATTTTGACGTAAGGATTCTGCAATTGTAGGTTGTTTCGTAAACTTCAGTCTCTTAGTGATAATATAACACTTGAATTGACGAATATTTTTGTCCCAATTCAATAGCTTTCTCTTGATGATTACCATAAATATTTTAATATTTTATTTTTATACATAATAAATTTATTATTACAATATTTGAATATGGTTATTATAGAGAGGTAATTTTATAAAGAATGTACCGGTATAATGAATGCTATTGCTGTTATAGGTAGAATGTTATCATAGAGAAGTAAAATATAACATGAAAAATCGGTTTCGAAGAAAATCAGGTCATTATAGTGAAATGTTATTATAACGAATGACAATTATAGAGAGATTTGAATGTACAAACATTAATAGTTAATTGTAAAGGATAGTAATCTTTTATAATACAACCTCTAACTGAAGAATAACAGCAGATTCGGTCTCATAGAGTTGAACTTCCCTTTTCCGAATTTATCATGTGAGCACAACTCTTGTCCTGATGCTCCGACTCCAGACTTTATTGCCGACTTTAAGTTTTCTTCCTTGCTAGACGCCAGCTAGCATACATCAACCAATCTCTGGTGTCGGTTTACGTGTAATAATCAATTTAACAATATTTCAAGAAGATCGAAAGCCATTGAGTAGTGAGGCTTTTGTTTTCAGAGTAGTCGTAGAAAGAGAATCGAGGAGTCTGCAGGCATGAGTGCTCAGGTATGCCGTCAGTCTAAATTCCTAACAGTCTTTTTTAGTTGTATTTGTTTTAACGAAAAAAGAATAAAGAAAATCTCGAAGAGCGGAATCCTTAAGCAAGGGCGGGGGCAATGAATCCAGAGCGAAGGATAAGTGTTAAGATCCAAAAGAAAATTGAAAAATCTCTATTTATTCTTAATATCTTGAAGCATTTATCATTACTGTATTCTTCCTCATCTCAGCATCTAAATAATAAATATCTATCAATTTATTAAGTACTGTATATATATAACTTAAATCCTTGATTAATTTGGATATTGTGCTGCATAGTATCCTACCCAAATAACTCAATGTCCAAGAATCCATCCAAACAAGAACCAAACCCGGTTTGAAGGTGTCAGAGATGATCCAATGTTTATGTGAGACAAAACAAAAGTCCAGTGCACTTACCAACACATCTTGTCTGTGTGTATGTGAAGCCCAAAAACTAAAGAAGAATTTTCTTGCTTTTCAACCAAACAAACCTACTACCAACCCTAACCCCCTATAATTCAGCTCTATCTACTCCTACAGAGTCCTCTAAATCCCATATGATGTTCAAACCTGAAATTCTAGTATACGTTTTAGCTTTCCCTTTTAGGAAACATTCAATGTACCATTTTTAGATCTGTATAGCTAGCCACTAATCATGGATCACTTCCTTATCAAATCTTGAATTGATGGTCTAGATTCATTCTTATGGATCCATAGATGTAGAAATGCAACTTGGGTATGTTTAGTTTCATCTTTAGGTGGGACATTTTGGTGGGGTTTCTCTATTTTATCCAAGATTAGCTTTTTATCAAAGACTGGAGCTTTTTCTTATCAAAGATTTGATTTTTAGTTATCAAAGATTGGAGCTTTAGTTTTATAGATGGCTGATTATCAATTTTGGTCTATGTTTATGGTTAATTGTACAACACAGAGCTGACTTTTGTTTATCTGGGGCTTACCAAGAAACAGGTATTTTTAGGTGGATTTTGGGTCTGGTACAAAATTCCCATCCAAGATTGATTCTTGAAAAGGTCTAGGTTGGATTGGGTTTTACTTTTTGGTTTCTAATTATAGAAAGAGATGTTCTTTGAACTTCTTTGAAGTTCATTGTTAAGGAGTTTGAAACCAGTGTTGTATAGTTATTATCTAGCGAGGTATTAGGTGATAAAATGTCCTTCAGGAGTATGATTCAGGATATGAGAGGTGAGTTTGGGAGCATTTCCCGTAAAGGATTTCGGTCTAGGTCACATAGGGTGGTTCAGGATTGTACTGTGACAACATTAGATGCTTTAAGGCAAAGTTGTTGGGCTAATATGCCTCCTGAGCTATTGAGAGATGTCCTAATGAGGATTGAGGCATCTGATTCTGATTGGAGGCCGAGGAAACATGTGGTTGCTTGTGCTGGTGTTTGTAGGAGTTGGAGAGAAATAATGAAAGAAATTGTTAAAACACCTGAAATTTGTGGGAAATTGACGTTCCCCATCTCCTTGAAGCAGGTTCGGCTCTTGAATTTAATGAATATTAGTGTTCCAGTGTATGCGTTTGCGTTTTTGTGGTGTACATTACATAGTTCTAGGAGAACTCGTTGTTTTACTATTTGTTAGTTTGATTGAAGGTAGTTCTCTGCATTGGGGATGAACCGTATAATGGATGTTTATATCTACTGTTGTTAGAAAAGCAAGGCTAATTAATAGGGAAATGTCGCATGGTTCTGGGGGCAGCTGATCCTGAAGGAGAAATGAAAGTGTAGTAAAGCTCACACATTGTATTCCATATAACATATAATGTGATCTTGTTCTGACCTGCTTTTTACATCTGAAACTTTGGCCACTTAGGGTTTGACTATGGAACAACTTTTGTTAAGCCCAAGTTCCCGTTTGAATGAACTCAAAGTTTTACTAGTTTGAATGGTTGAGCGCTGCAAGCACGAGTGCTGGTAATCGTCCTGCTTCAGCCTTCAAAAGAGGTCAAACTGAGTGTTGTAGTTAGGATTTGAACTTGGGATCTCTAGGCTGTTACTCCTATGCTCAACCACTCAGTCACCCCCTTGAGGATTTGGATATGCAAATGATATAGGATACCTGATTGAGTGCAAGTATGAAAGAACTCATAAAGATTAGAAAGTCACAGGGAGCAAAAATAAGACAAATTATACTCTTGTTGTTTGGAAGGGGTGGTTACTCGAATTGAAATATCAAAGCAAATAGCTATTTCTAACAATTGTAACCTAGTTTGACCATATAGTACCCTCATAAATCCTCACCGCATCTGTTAATCTAAGTAACCTTTATTTTCAGCAAGAAATAGCAGATCTTTTAACCTTTATTACATTCATACGTATTTCTAATTTCTTATGCTATGCTTAACTCTTGGTAATGTTCGTTATAATTGCCGTTAAGCACCTGTGTTAGTTGCTAGAAAAAAAAAAAGGGATTCGTGCGTATCTTGGTAATTGCTATGACCATCAACATAAACATTTATAAACCTGCAAACTACTGGGTTCGTATGCACTTGAGTGAAGATTCTCCTGAAGTAGTGTGGAAGTCATTCTCAACTTCCTTCTAAGGATTGATCTTGTCTATTTTAGAAAGAGTGACTCCAATTGGAACTTTAGAGTGCATTTGGAAGGTCCTGTGTTCTACAATATTTAACTTTGGCTAAATAAAAACTTTTCACTGATTGTGCATTCAATGCACTCAAAAGGGGGGAGGGTAGGAGGAGATAGAGAACAAACAGACGGGACATTATTGTAACAGCCATGAGAAGATTTGACAATAGCATATGAATACAAAATGCTAAGTATATATACCAAGGACTGAAAAAAATTGTCAACCTAAAAGAAGATTTTTGGAATGATATTTTGCAAAGACTGGTAGCTGCTATGTATGGTGGAATTACTACTGAATGCTTATACTATTTCCGGCTGTTATCATCTAAGCGTTAATTTACTTGTATTTGATGCTCATACCACTTTGAGCATGATTAGATTTATGTAGTTATATTATTATATATTGTTCTCTAACATTTACGTTTCTCCTATATACCCATTTCCCTTTCCCAGTTAACGTATGCAAATTAGAACAATCTTTATTTTTTTGCACAATTTAATGAATAATCACTTTTCCTCTTCCTGCAGCCTGGTCCTAGAGACAATCTTGTTCAATGTTTCATCAGAAGGAACCGCAGCTCTCAGACATATCACCTCTACCTTAATTTAAATGAAGGTGAATAAGCATTTATTCATTTTCACTTCTTTCTTTCTAGATGTTGTAATTTTGCTCTCTTTTCCTTTTCAGTGTATCTTTTGGTGCAATCACAGCCTCAGAGGCTTCATTTGCTTATACCTGCTCCTATATAGGATATCTTTGCTTAAATTATTGGGAGAATTGCCTTTTTGGGCCGCCCTAAAGATAATAGCCAACGTTATGTTCTGTATAACAACAACAACAACAACAACGTACCCAGTGAAATCCCACAATGTGGGGTCCAGGGAGGGCAAAGTGTACGCAGACCTTATCCCTACAATGTAGGGAGGCTGTTTCCGAAAGACCCTCGGCTCAAGAGAATTCTGTATAATAAGTATAAATATATATACATGATCAGTGTATATGTTTTATATATTTTGGCTAGCGCCCGTAATTAATTTCTGCCGATGGGCCAAAAATGCAAATATCCCTACATTATTCAGGTTATATGATCTTGCACTGACATTCACTACTTGTCATACAGCTTCTAACGATGATGGTAAATTCCTTCTTGCTGCTCGGAAATGTAGAAGGGCAACATGCACAGATTACATCATTTCTTTAAATGCTGAAGATGTTTCTAAGGGTAGCAGCACCTACATCGGGAAGCTGAGGTTTGTCACACTTCTATGTCATTTACTACTTTATAGTCTTCTTGCTGACTATGTTCTCCTCTGAACTTTGTAACAGATCCAACTTCCTTGGGACCAAGTTCACTATCTATGATGCGCAACCCTCTAATGCAGGAGGAGCTAAAGTCAGTAAATGCCGCTCTACTAGGTTTGTTGGAATGAAACAAGTCTCTCCAAGAATACCTGCCGGCAACTATCCTGTAGCTCACATTTCATACGAGTTGAATGTCCTGGGGTCTAGGTAAGAGATAGTTCTTTTTGTGTGCTTTTATCTTCAGGGATGTCCAATTAAGGAAATAAACTTCGTATGCCTAACCTGCTGGTATCCATAAATGATGTTTAGTCCTTTAAAAGGATCGTTAACTACTTTAAAATAGAAGTTACTTGAATTCCAATTCACTCCTCTAAAAACCCAAAAAATAAGTGGATATTTCGTTCAGTTCATACTAAAAAGTAATTATTTTTTTCTTTGTACCAACCCAAAACAGGAAATCCCAGATTAAGTTAATAGGTTTTTGGTGTCGTATGAATATTACACTTTTATGGTGTGTTCAGTATGAAGGAAAATATTTTTCTTGCAAATAAGTGGGTTTCTTACTTAATTTCTTGTGTTCTGTACGTAAGCGAAAAATATTATCTTAAAAGCATTGGTGTGGGGTGGTGGGGATGGGGGCTACGGATGTGGGGTGAAGCTGAGGTGTGTTGGAGAGTGGGGAGGACATAATCAATATGAAATGCCACTTGTGGAACTTGTTTCCCTAGAGAAAACATTTTCCAAAACTTGTGACCAACCGAACATGGGAAATTGGAAAATATTTTCCTCCACACCGGAGTTCGGACACACCCTTAAAGTTTGAAAACAGAATAGCTACTTTTTTACCGATTGAAGAAGGTTGGTTGTCTTTCACTTGCAAATTGAAATAAAATGTATTTTTTTTCAGGGGACCGAGGAGGATGCTGTGTGTCATGGACGCAATTCCGGCTTCTTCTATTGAACCTGGGGGTGTAGCCCCTACGCAAACAGAATTTGTTCCTGTGAATATAGATTCCTTCCCCTCCATCCCCTTTTTTAGGTCAAAATCAACTCGCATGGATAATTTCCCATCCGGACCTTTACCCAGTCAAAAAGATGAAGTACTAACTTTGAAGAACAAGGCTCCTAGGTGGCACGAGCAACTCCAATGCTGGTGTCTTAACTTCAATGGCCGGGTGACAGTTGCTTCTGTAAAAAACTTTCAGCTAGTTGCTTCTCTGGGGGATGGAGCTGGACAGGAACATGAGAATGTTATTCTCCAATTTGGGAAAGTGGGAGAAGATGTGTTCACCATGGATTATCAGTATCCTATATCTGCATTTCAGGCGTTCGCAATCTGCCTCAGCAGCTTTGACACCAAAATTGCCTGCGAATGATTAGACAACAGGTGCTTCTGCTGTAACCATTTTCTCGAAAAAAAATCATCATTTAATGTCACGTAAAAACGACTATCCAATGCTTCTATTAACTTCTCTTTAATATATAGGCAATATCTCATTTCTGGAAACCCTAAGAATTACTGATGAAGCATTGCGTCCTGTCACGTGTAATGATTGGTAGACTGGATCGTGCAGGTTCTGCAAGAAGTATTGAGGTGTTCGGATTGGCGATTGCACTAACCCTGTGTGCGTTAGTTACTGAACTAACGCCCAGTTAAATTGTAGTAGGTATGTTTGTTGTTGAATTAATCACCCGTTTTTCATGTGCTTGGACCTTCCCTTTCTTGGTTTTCTGTAAATAGACAAGGATGCTTCACGGTTTGTTCAATTAACTTACTATTTCTGTTAGCTCATTGTTGAACTGTACTTGTGATGACATGATTCACCTTTTTCCTGAGCGGAAGTGCTTGCATTTCTGAATTTTCATGTTCTGACTCACACAGTTCAAAACTTCTATTATTATTAACTTTTGATAACTGAGGTATTTTCGAGGCTCAGCTAATGTGCAGTTCGAAACTCGGTGGACCTGCGATTGTATCCTTCACTTATATACTATGCAATTATTAGGAACCAAAGTCTTGGGCCATTTTCTCATCTGGAATAATGCCTAAATGACCAATGTTTTCTGGTGACACTTGAACCAGTTTTGCAGAACAAAATAGTAAAAACTATCAAGATTGTGAAGATTGATAACATACCAGACTTGACGCTGGTTCTTGTTTCTAAACTATGTTCTGATTATTGACACACTTAAATGGCCTTCCTCACAAAGGGAAAGATAGACAGCAATTTTTTTTAATAAACAAATTTTTACAAAACAAGAAACTTCAAGTTTTTTTTTTTTTTTTTGTGGTAACAACTGTGAATATTGCCATTAACAACCAAATATTTGCGACCTAAAGAGCACCTAGGACTACAACCACCTTCCAGGAAGTCCTAGGCCTCAATTAAAACCAAAAAAAAAAAAAAAAAAAAAAAAAAAAAGGACACAAGCACTAATTACAAATTATATGACAAGCACTAATTACAAATTTTATGTATCAAGTATTGGTTCCTCCCTGCATTTCTTGATCTATGTAGTGTAACCAGTCTATCTCTCATCTCTTTCTTCATCTGACTTATGACAAAGCTGCTATTTACATTGATATCTTTGAATATTTTCCAGTTCTTATAGCCTGCCAGGTATGGTAAATCATAGCCCCAAAAACTGCAACTAGTAACTCCTTTTTCAGTTTGCTCCAATGCCTTCTTTTCAACCACCTTAACGTCTGCTGCACATCTAACTGTCTGAATTGAAAACCTATCCAAGTTGGCAGCCGCTTTCTCACCTCGGTTACCCATGGGCATTCAACATCTCCCTTTGATCCCTATCACAAAGAAACTTAAAGTTATAGCTGCAATATTATAAGTTCCAGAACTATTACCTGATTCAACATGCTTTTAGAAGGAATCTTAAGTTGCATACATCAACTAGCAGTGGGAGTAATAATAAGGTTTTCTGCAACAACAATTGTATAAGTCCTATATTAAACTGGCGCGTAGGCTGATAACATAACACAACATACAATCATATTCTTGGTTGAAAAAGAAATTTCTTAGACAGGTTATAAGACGAGCATAGTCAATATTCCTGTGTTGATACAAACAATCACTCAGTATTACTGTCACCATACTGAAGGAGGAGGAGCTCCATGGAAATTTCCTTGAAAATAGCCTATCAACAGACAAAGCAAAAAACGAGTGGTACAGACACCCTTTATTAGTGTAAATAATATGTTTTCTAAATACACAATGTCGGTTGATACCGCTCAAAAATAGTTTGAAACAAAAAGTAAAATCTTAAAATCACCACAATAAGTTGCATTGTGATAAATAGTCCGGTGTTATTTGTGCAAAATTTTACATATATCACTGTAATGACCTCAGAACCCCTCCCAACCTACAAACTTATAGAAGGAACTTCAGCGGCTCAGCCACACATAACCTACACATAACCTACAAAAATATAAAGTAAGGAACCATGGCATATATGTTTGGAATAGATTTTATTTTGTGCCCTAAAGCGCTCATGGTATCATTTTCCCCAGAGATCTTTGATGAGGGAACCCTGGGAGAGGAGATAATTGTACCCATATACATACGGTGGATCCCTAGGCACCCAGAGACGAGGAAGGGCGTTAAAAAGACGAGATAATCCTTTGTTCCATAGCCCTGAGGCTATTTATATAGTTCGGGTTTTTCTGGTAAAAAAAGAAGATAGAAACTACCCGTAATAACGAACTTGCAAAATGGAGATTGGAATATCAATCTACCAAGTTCGGGATGGATTGGTGTGGTTCCTCTACGCCTAGGACATCAGAATACAGACGCTTTACGCCCAATCATTCCGGATAACGCTGGCATCCTTTGTATGCGGTCATCGATTCTCCCGAGAGGTCACAATTCCCCCGTGTGGCGACATGTGGGCGAAAAAAGCCATGCACTACCTGTGTCCGCGTTCCTGAAGACCAGGCACAATGACGAAATCATCAAGGACGCTACGGGTCACTAATATTAAAATTAGGAAAGGTACTTTTTGTTGCAATAAATCAAGTAAACTTTACACATTATAAGGGTAAAGTTACTATACTCTTTGTACAGTAAAGTCACTAGATTTTATCGCTATAAGTCTTGTAACGATTAAAGCTTATCCAACAAGGTGAAGTTACTGTTTTAATGGCAGTTTTGTGATCTTATTATTACAGTGAGTAAAATTCAGTTCATGAGATATTTATCAAGGTGACTTGCCATTATAGTTGACAAATTTCCTGCTCTTATTACGATTACTTTAATGTGACAAAAACTTTGGTAACCATACTGTTATATTAATAAAATTCAATCACTTTAGTATCCACAACTATAGTTTTACACTTTTTTTATGATTAATACGTGAATACGTGATATTAATCCGTCAATTTTTATATGCTGCCGACAACTACGCGAACTGCAAGATTAATTCAAAAGAGGCTGCTGAATAAAACCAATTAATAGCAAATCAAGGTGGGTCTGACTTATTGTTCTAAAACTGAGACCAAACTGCAAGCTGGGAAATCCACCAAATAGAACTGTGTGGCTCAACGATTTGCACGACCTCTGGTGTCATTATTATATGACGATTAAAATTATATACACCGATAATATAAGAAATTTTATACATCATTAAATCATCTTTAGCATATAACCGGTTTTAAAGAATTACAAGTCTCACATATTAAAAATTCTTACCTCGAATTATATTTTGACTGACCTAACTGTATAAAAAATTATCCTTTATAGCTTTCTGAGGATGTCTCCAAAATAGAAGAATCAAAAGCATAGTTTTGAATCGAGAAAAGGATTAGAACTTCTATTTATTTTCATTAGAAATTTTGATCTTATGGCATCAAAAATGGTAAAATTCCATAAAAAAGAAATAATTTATTAAAGCTACATATAAATCATTTTTATGATGCAGAACAGGAGGAGGATGCAAAACAAATTGTATTGACATAAGATATTTTCTTAACCCAACTTAATCACGCTTCTATTTTTTTTTTCATGTTGCTGCGTACTTCTTTTGATATTTGAATTTACTCTACTATCAATATTGTTTAATGCATTGTCCACAAGTCTAATAATTCAAAACTAAATAACCAATCAAATTTATTCAAATAAACAGTGTCCACAATCCAATACTGGTCGAAGCCAAGGAGAGCTAAAACCAACAATAGATGCACAAAGTGCTACTTGAAGTTCCCTTTCATGTTCACTTAAACCTTATCAATCAAAAAAAATTTCACTTTCATAAATAGAACTAGTACACACAAACAAACAATTGATAATATCACTGGAAAGTGAGAACCAGAGCCATATTCTTTACATCTACCAGCCATATGTAATAAGAACCAGCATCCACACATTCCACCCAACCAATGCAGTGTAAAAAGCATTTAAACTCCATAACTCTACTTTAGAAAGTAGAGTTGAGATGATTTTGGACCAGACTAACAAAAATTACAATCGCAGCATTTCCAAGCTGCAGCTGCACATGGGTGGAGCCACCTTAGGCGAAGGGTGGTCAAGTGCACACCCTTCGCCGGAAATTACGTGGTGTACATACGTTAAATCTTATGTATTATGAGTATAGATTTAATTTTGCACACCCTTAACATAAGTGAGAAGAAAATTTGCACATCCTTCGCCAAAATCCTGGCTCCGCCACTGCAGCTGCATACAAGTATAAGGGGGTGGGGTTCCTAGCTATTGGACAGACCGGCTAAGATGCATACTCTAGAGAACAATTCAAGACTATGAAATGCAGCAGCAACTTGCACCGACCAACCAGCAATCCAGAAAGGTGATCCACAAATGTCTTGAATAAGCTAGCAATCTAAAATGGTCCCCCGATTTGGAACAAACACAAAATCAGTCCAAAGGAGGACTTATTTAAGTATCCTATTTCTCATTTCTCTTTATCATGGACCAGAACTGAGTACCTGATAGAGGATATTTAACTAGCTACATTTTTAAACTGTGATCCAGTTCTCAAGCTTAAAACTTTCTACCATAAAACTTATATTCCTAGACTTACTTTTCTAAATCATGGTAGTTAAACATTAGTATAACTAAATAAACTTCACATCCAATGCCAAAACAAAATTATTAAGACAAACATACATCAAGAATAAATTTAAAAGACTAAAACTTTAGGATCCAAACAACATAAAGACAAGAGCAGGTAGTACTCCTATGGTAAAATCCCTTCACTTATAATTATAAAAAAGGTGAAATTCTTTTGGGGACGGACTAAAAAGTAATAGGTCACATAAATTGGGACTGAGGGGTATAGTTTTAGCCTGTTCTTGTAGTTGTTATGGTGAAATGTGGAATTTTGTGATGCTTTGTTGTTGATTTTAAATTTTGTGCTGAGCAGTTTTTTGGTCTTTGATATTATTTGATTTGGCCTATTTTCTACTGAGGTTCAACAATATTTTGCGTTCCCAGTATGACAAATCGAGGTTGTTAATATAGGAAGAATTTGCCACTGTTATGATGTGAGGACTCTATCTGTGCTATTGTTTATTTGAATTTTGTGTGTAGTATTTTTTGCTGGAAGTTGCATTGTGCTTCTTGTTTATGTGTGTATTTATAGGTTTTAAGACAAATTGTATATCAGTATAAAACCAGAAACTTTAGCATACCAAATAAGATAAAGAGAGTTCAAGTCACAATGGAAATGTTCATTCAAGGAATATCCTTATATTGGGTGATGACTTGAACTCCCAACCTATGGGGGTCGTTTGGTGTGAAGGATAACCAAAAATAATACCGGGATAAATTTTTGTTCCTCCTTATCCTATATTTGGTTGGAATAAAAATTCAGAATAACAAATCCCGAGATTAGTTATCCGGAATTGTAGCCTTATTTTATTCCACCTTGAGGGTATACTAATTAATCCCGACATAACTTATCCCGAAATTAAAACCTATAAGTTTATACACAATAAACGAGCCTAAGAGTGTAAGTTTCTGGTTTTATATTGATATACAATTTACAAACCTATAAATACACACATAAACAAGAAGCACAATGCAACTTCCAGCAAAAAATATTACACACAAAATTCAAATAAGCAATAGCACAAATAGAGTCCTCAGAACAAAATAATGGCAAATTCTCCGATTCGTCATACTGGAACGCAAAATATTGTTGAAACTCAGTAAAAAATAGGCCAAATCAAATAATATCAAAGACCAAATAACTGCTCAGCACAAAATTTAAAACCAACAACAAAGCTTCACAAAATTCCACATTTCACCATAACAACTACAGCAACAGACTAAAAGTATATCAAAATTGGGACACCTATTACTTTTTAGTCGGCCTACAAAAGAATTTTACTTTTTTATAATTAAAAACAATTTAACTTAAAAATTCAATTTTTGCCTTTAATGAGATGATTTGTAGACCCACAAATATTTTAAAACACAAATTTCAAAAATCTTCACTTTTTTTTGTCTTAAACTTTGTGTCAAGCGGTACCACATAAATTGGGATGGAGGTAGTATATATTTTGAAAAAATTAAGAGAAAACACGAGAAAGAAGAAGGGAAAAAGGGCCTCAGATTAGCATATAGGCACATTATTCATAGCAACAAACAACCCCACGGTAACAACCATAGGTGCGCAAAAAGGATGTTGTTGCCGCTCGTGCATATATTTTTGTCATCACCAGCCCAAAACAAACCGAAATGCACAAAATTAAGTTAGCAAACTATGAAATAACATGTGTTCGGATCGGACAAGAACATAAAAGTTCGATTAGCAAAACTCATTTCTTTGATTATGTTTTGACTGTTAAAAAGATTATGATTTTATAATTCGGTTGAGTTTAGCAAATCAGAGAAGAGAGCTTTTGGGTTAGGGTTTTCTGTAAGAGGACGAATATATAGGTGCCGAAAATGGAAGCGTATTATTTGGGCCCAAAATGGTTTGAAATGTAACCGCTTTTTAGGCCCGTTTTATTTAAGGTCATTTGCACT
Organism: Lycium ferocissimum; assembly: GCF_029784015.1. Lineage (NCBI taxonomy): Eukaryota > Viridiplantae > Streptophyta > Magnoliopsida > Solanales > Solanaceae > Lycium > Lycium ferocissimum. Next base: position 12,812,098 of record NC_081342.1, on the reverse strand, counting down.
TTTGTCCCTATCTTGTGTTGGTCTTTAATTTTTGTCTCATATAACAAAGTAGTAATATTTTCGTAGACCATAATGTATATGTTTATTTTTTTACATCATAATATCCTATAAGTTATGCCCCACGCTCTTAAAGGACTAATGTCCCCAGACATAAATTCGATTTGAAGGGTGCACAGTGCAATAAAATGTGCATGAATTGGTTGAAAAAGTCGGGTGATTGGTACTAAAGGATTCTTTGAGTCAGTATTTAAAATTTTATGCTCTTTATTATTATATGTGTGAGAAATTGATCGTTTTTAGCGTAATGAAAAATTATGAACAAAATACTTTTAAGTTGTGCGGTATAAATGGTAAGGAGACATTGGTAAGCGGAACCAAAAATGATAAATGTGGTATATGTCATGACCGACTATATGATTTCATGTTATATTCAACCTAGTTGTCCTGTTGGGTTACTTAATGAATCATATCAAATCATGATTTCAAAGATACAAATAAGTAAATTGAAAGAACCTAGTTGTCATGTTGGATTACTAACAAACCATATTGAATCATCATGATTCCATAGCTACAAACAAAGAAGAGGGAAAAAAACACTTAAGATTTGTGGCTCGCAACATAACAACCCAATATCACTTCATGTTATATTTTCCAAGCTATATTGTTTGATAACTCACGTACCGTACTTGATCATTAAAATTGCAAAGCTACAAACAACAACGAGGAGTTCTTTTTTAAAGAACGGAAAAGGGCCTAAAATATCCTTGAACTATTGAATTTGGTGCAAAAATACCCTCTATCCACCTTTGGGGCCTAAAATACCCCTGACATTAACCTTTGGGGCCTAAAATACTCTTATTTTTAACGAACCCATTTCATTTATTACGTGGCACCCTTTGATTGGTTGACAATTTAATTAACTTAAACTAATTAATCTCCCCATCTAACCAGATCCAACAAATAAAACTCGACCCGTCCCAATTAAATCCACATTCCACCGTATAAAAAAAAAATATACAAACCCAGGTCATTACAAATCATATAAAAAAAAACCCACGAACCCATTCCATTATAAATCGTGAACTGTGGTGCATCAATTATGATGGTTCATTTTTTATCTAAATTATTTATGATTTTCAGCATTTCACTCTGCATATCAGTTGTATTCTTGATCGGCCTTGTTATCTATGTGACTCTGATATTTATATTTTTGCTGATGATACCACATCACCCAAAATTATGTGAATTTCCAGTTCCATGACTTTTATCTTCATCTTCTGTTACTGCTTATGATGAGTTGTGATATTGTGAAGCCAATTAGCATACCCATGTAGCATATGAAGTAAGGTCTTAGTAAACGTTATGAATGTGGACATTACTGAGCTTAACATGTCAAAATTTGAGTAGAAATTATGGTTTGTTCTCTTTGAATTCACAATTTGTAATGAAATGGGTTCGTGGATTTTTTTGATATAGTTTGTAATGAATTGGGTTCGTATGTTTTTTGTATACGGTGGAATGGGGATTTAATTGGGCGGGTCGGGTTTTATTTGTTGGATCGAGTTAAATGGGGAGATTAATTAGTTTAAGTTAATTAAATTGTCAATCAATCAAAGGGTGTCACGTAATAAATGAGACGGGTCCCTTAAAAATAAGGGTATTTTAGGCTCCAAAAGTAGATGGGGGTAATTTTGCACCAAATTCAATAGTTCAAGATATTTTAGGCCCTTTTCCCTTTAAAGAGTGTTCAGAGTATATAGTTTGTAATAAGGAGTGAACTATTTCCACGCCGTACCACAATTAAGATAGAATTATCCAAAAAATTATTTTCTCAAATATCATTAACGAAATATGTTTATTCAACGAATTATTTTCCCAAGTAAAGTGACTGAAATAGACTTAGTGAATTATTTTTCTAAGATAACATGTGTTAAATATTATTTAAAGAATTATATGTACCATGAATGAAATATTATCAAAGCGAAAAGAAAAAAAATACACTTGCAGGTCATGACTGTGATAGAACGATATGACCTCGTGTTATATATTAACTCAAATCGGTGAATCATCATGATTTTAGAGCTAGAAGAAGGGAATTTCTTTTTTCTTCAGAACTATCACATACATCTCATAAGTCATGCAAACCGATATGACTTTATGATATCTTTAACCTAGTTCTATAAGACTACTCAAAATCATGCCGTTGACTATCATGATCTTAAAACTACAATAGAAAAGGAGGAAAAATAATACAAGTCATGACAGACGAATACAATTTCATTATATATACAAATAATTATTTTGTTGGATTACTCACAAATCATTCTGGACCGTTACAACTATCTGCATTATAATAAGGCACAATACATAAACAAGCCCTTTAACTTGGCGCGAGTTGGCAATTATGACCTTAAACTTTGCTAGTGCACAAGTAGGCACTTAAACTTGCCAAAAGTTGAACATATAAACACAAATGCTGATATGGCGCGTGCTAGCGTTGACATAACACCGAACAAAATTATATGCCACGTCACGCCACGTCAGCATTTCTGTTTACATGTTTGACTTTGGCAAGTTTAAGTCTTTCTTGCGCACTAAAGAAAGTTTAAGGTCATAATTGCGCCTTTCGCGCCAAGTTAAGGCATTGTTTCGTGTTTTGCCTTAAAATAAAATGCACCGACTTTTATTGCATTGCACTTGAAATAAGCAGATCAATATGGACCCAATGATATTGAAACATGTGATGCTGATTATTCCGTGGAAAGTCTTTTTTGAGAGCTTTTTCTAAAAGTGTAGGTTAAGTTATTTTTCAAAAATTCGAAAACAAAATTTGTGACTCAATAATTTCTAAACCTAATTAAAGATACTTATCGGAAATAGTCACAAAACTTCTCAAGCATTATTCTCCAAACGCTAGCTTTCTATCAACTAGATCAAGACGAAATCAAAAGATCACCCAAATCACTAAAATATCTATACATAAGAAATTCGTGGTTTATTGGCAGTGAGCATCTGTAATTTATTTGTATGAAAATCCATTATTTCTCCATTACTTTTTCGCAATACTGATTAAGCCGAATCCAATAACTTTGGTTCAAAGATTATATTTATCTTAAGAAATTCATTTAATATGTACAAATTATTAACTTTAAACCCAATAACTTAAAATAGCTAGATCCTAAACCCCCCAAATTTCATATCTTGACCCTCTTCCTATCATCTTTTAATTAACTAGCGTCTCATTCGATCTTTTGGGACCTAGTTGGATAATGTTAGGCTCAGATATCTGCAGGTGTTATTGAAAAGCAAAAAATTTACGGAGCTTGCTTGAGAAGTGTGATGTTTCTTTTCTTGTTCAATCGTTTATTATGTGTTTATCATGTCTAAAAGTGATATAGCGTGTTGTATCGAACTTATCAAAGTATAGCCAATAATTTGAATGCCATTAAATAACTGACATTTACTTAAAGATGGAATTTATATTGAGATAGAAAAAGAGTCTGCCATGTATCCATCACTAACATATTTTCATGATATTGATTAGTTCAATAACTTGATTTCATTGGTTAATTTTGTGTAATGTTACCTCACGTCACTAGAGACAGAATAAATTTTAAACTTCCAATAAAATTAAAGGGAAAATAAGTGACATAAAGTCGGATAAAAAGACCAGTCAAAAGTAAAAGAGGAAAGTTGACTAGAAATTTCACAATAAATTGGTCGAGTTAGGTAGTAATAAGAAACGCGACTGAAGTGAAATAATGACTCCTGGCATTTTCTGCCATCACGAAAACATTAAGTACTAACTAAATTATTGGAGCTTTTAAGTGTTTGATTGTTTGTTTGGAAGGCAAGTCAATTATCTAAGAATTAATAATCGATATTGCTAATTACTGATGACTAAAGATAGTGACTACTGGACAAAAGGGACTCGCAGTAGCAAATTAAGAACAAATGACGGCCATAATGACTTTTGCGTATGATTAGGTAAAAGAATCTGACAATTCCGATTATATTGCCAAACATCTCTCATTTGATGTGATTTGATTTGGTGGAATTTTGAAAGACAAGTGTGTGAATTTCAAATTGAAAAGGTAGTTTAATGAATTTTATTTGCAAAAAGAGGAATTTTGTGAATGAAAGCTTAATTTGAAGTCGTTTGGTCATAGATATTGGCTCAAAATTTTGAAATAATATTTAGACATTGGAGATTATTTAGAATAATTGCTTGTTTATTGAAATGATTTACTATTTCAACTTCTAACTTAAAATATATAATTTGAAGCTTTAAAAAA
>NC_081342.1:12766503-12807703 GCF_029784015.1 Lycium ferocissimum | reverse complement strand
ACTTGGAAATGGGGGCAATTACCAAGAGTTTCATAATTCAAACAATAATATAATAATAATAATAATAGTAATAGTAATAGTATAATGATTTTGTATTATTGTTCAATTAACTTTTCCATATCCACTTTCCATAACGTGGAACATATTATATTTTAATGATATAGCTTAATAGTAAAAAAATTCATATATCAACCAATAATATATGAGCTCAGTCGATAAGCTTTTTTAAGCATGATCTCTTGTGTACATTTTCTTTAGGCTTAATACATTTTCTTTAGGCTTACTACATAGATATTTAAATCACAATTTGTTTCAATTGAGCACATGAACACATGATAAAATATTTTCATTAGACACTTTCAGTCCAAATTTTGAAAAAACTTTTGCGCGTATTTTCAAGTGTATGGTACATAGATAAATTAATCACTTCTCACCTTCTTTAATTATACACATTAACCTCAATAACCCATAAAACTCAAGCCTATTCAATTGATGCTGATGTATATAATTAAAAAAGATGACATATTTTATGTGCTTAATATTATTACCCAATAGACATTTGAGAATATGTGCAAAAGTTTTTTTCAAAAATGTTAATCAATCAGATGTTCAGTTTTAACACTTTATCACGCGTGTTGATTATCAAATAAATCATAATCCAACTGTCTAAGAATTTACTACAACAACAATATACCTCATGGAAGAATATGATGTACGCAAACCCTATCTTAACTTTGAAATTTGCTTACAAGTTTAAGATGTTTGTTTGTGAATAAGCCTTTTCTTTATGGTAAAATACATAATCATCGATTGATTGGTCAGAAATTTGAATCACAAAAAAGATCAGCGTAAACATTGATGATTCTCGTGAAGTTTAATAGAGTGAAAAGAAAAGAAAACTTTTTTTTTGTTTGATTTGCAGTGAACCTTGCACCCTCAACTCTGGTAACATTTTGACCACGCAAACTAAGTAGGCGTTTAGCCATAAGAAACCAAATATTCTTCACTTTATTGACAATTTTTGAAGTTGGTGTTGAAGAAATTGTGTACGGTTATAGTAGTATTTTCAAAGAATGTTTGAGAGTACTGAAAGTGAAAACAGTTACTCCTTCCTTCCCATTTTATATAACATTCTTTTTATTTTAGTTAGTAAAAAAAAAATAATATTTTTTTATATTTGGAAAAAGTTTAACTTTATGAGGTAATTTACAATCATATAAATATCTAAGTCTTATTTTAAAACTCTATCTTTCTTTATTAAATTTCGTGTCCAGTCAAACAAACAATAAAATGAGATGGAGGGAGTGAAAAATAGTGAAAACAGAGTTTTAGATGTTTCTCAAAACACTAATTCTCAAATAAAGTGAAAAGAATTTCCGAAAAAAAAAGTGAACATTCTCATGCAGGAGCGGAAGGAGGAAGGGCCAAGGGGTTCATCCGACCCCCTTCGACGGAAAATTATACTACTATTTATACATAGTTAAAATTATTTTTATATATATACCTCATTTTACTTTTTTATATTTTAAACCGCCATTAAAAATTAGGTCATCGTTTTCAACTTTTCATGACCAAACTGTTAGTAGAATGAAGAGAAAAGAATAGAAAAAAGTAAAAAACTTTGTTTTGTTTGATTTGCAGTAAACCTTGAATCCTCAACTCTGGTAACATAACTCCTTTAACTAATCAAACCCTGGTTACATTTTTGACCACACCATTAACCCCCGTCACCCCAACCCCCCTTAACCCACCCACCCACCCCAATTCCAAACATCATCACATAATAAAACCTTATCTTCTCTGCAGTACACACAGACACACACACTTGCCCCTTTCTCTCTCTAACAGAAACCAAATCTAAGCTCTTTCGTTAATGTCGATTCAGATCTAAAAAAAATAATTCCACTTTTACCCTTCCCCCGAACAATGGCATACTCATTCCCTGAAGAAGTACTGGAACACGTGTTCTCCTTCCTTAATTCCGACAAAGACCGTAACGCTGTATCACTTGTCTGTAAATCATGGTACGACATCGAACGTTGGTGTCGTAAAACGATATTCATCGGTAACTGCTATGCTATTAATCCTAGGATTATGATCAGAAGGTTTCCAGAAGTCAGATCTGTTGAATTAAAAGGGAAACCACATTTTGCTGATTTTAATTTAGTACCTGATGGTTGGGGTGCTTATGTTTATCCATGGATTTTGGCTATGTCTAGGTCTTATCCATGGTTAGAAGAAATTAAGCTTAAAAGGATGGTTATTACTGATGAATCTTTGGAGTTGATTTCTAAGTCGTTTAAACATTTTAAGGTTCTTGTTTTGTCTTCTTGTGATGGTTTTACTACTGATGGACTTGCTGCTATTGCCGCTAATTGCAGGTAATATATGGTATTGTTTTAGTGGTGATTTAATGTTTTAATCTTTGGGTCTTTTTTGTTTATGTGTGTAGAAAGTATTAATCTTTGGGGTTAATAGTCATTTCTCTCTATATATTTGACCTCATTTTAGTATTTTGTGGTGATTTAAGTTTTAATCATTGGGTCTTTTTTGTTTTATGTGTGTAGAAAAGTTTAATCTTTGGGTCTTAATAGTCATTTCTCTCTCTATATAATAGACCTTTTTTTCTTTCTGTTTAGCTAAATCTGAAGTAATTAGTGGTAATGAAAGTTTTAATCTTTGGGTCTTTGTGGAAAGTTGACAAAAATAAATCATTTGTCTGAAAAAGAAAAGCATGGTTCAAAGTACCAAACCAATTAGATCTAATTTTGGGTACTAGTTTGGATAATGACTCCTTAATATTTTTTATTTTTATTTTTTAAAAAGTTTACATTTTTAGAAACTACATGAAAGTATTTCTGTAGAAATTAGTGGTGATGAAAGTTTTAATCTTTGGGTCTTACTAGTCATTTCTCTATATATTATACGTCATTTTTTTTGTGAAGTGTTTGGTGGTGATTAGAGTTTTGATCTTTGGGTCTTTTTTGTTTATGTGTGTAATGGGGTATTTAGCGGTGATGAAAGTTTTAATCTTTGGCTCTTACTAGTCGTATCTCTCTATATTTGACCTCATTTTAGTATTTAGTGGTAATGAAAGTCTTAATCTTTTGGTATTTGCTTACCGTATTTGTCTGCAGTGGAGGATTGACAAGTAGTACTTCCGTTGTCTGAAAGAGAATAACATGGTTTAAAGTACCAAAGTAATTAGATCTAGTGTTTGGACAACGACTCCTTAAGCTTTTTAAATAAAGTTTACTTTTTTAGAAGCTACATGAAATGTATTACGTACTTAGGGCTGTTCACAGTTTTGGTTAAAACCAAAACCAAACCGAAAATTTAACCAAACCGAATAAAAAAACCGACATTTGGTTTGGTTTGGTTTGGTTTGGTTTTAAATTTGAAAACCGATAATATTTGGTTTGCTATGGTTATAGTAAAAAATAAATAATTATATACATAAAATTTATAATTATTTATATGTATAATATTAACCATAAATAATTAAAGATATTTTATACCTTTTAATTATTAATTTAATTTTTGTCACGTATTTTTAAGGCTGTCTTAAAAGAATATGTCAAGTCCAACAATCCAAGCCCAACTCTAATAAGTTGGAACGGGTAAAAAGTAAAAACCCTACTATCTCTTTTCATTTTACATTGCTTTTTAATATAAAGTTTTGTGGGCCGTGACTTTAAGAAATTTGACGAATGTAGAGAGAATATTTGGATTGTACGGCTAGTCATAAATTGAAAAATCGAACCAAACCAAACCAAACCGACAACAACCAAACCGGTGGTTATTATTTTATGTTTGGTTATGGTTTTAGATATTTAAAACCGACTAAATTGGTTTGGTTATGATTTTAACCAATAACCGACCCAAACCGAACCATGAACACCCCTAGTACTGTATATGTTAGTACAATTTTATCTTACTAGTCATTTCTCTCTATATTAGGCCTCATTTTTATGTTTGGCTAACTGTGAAGCATTTAGTGGTGATTAAAGTTTTGATCTTTGGGTCTTACTAGTCATTTCTCTTTTATATCTGACCTCATTTTTCTGTCTGGTTAAATGTAAAGTAATTAGTAGTGATGAAAGTTTTGATCTTTGGGTCTTTGTTTATCTCTACTTGTCTGTAGTGGGGAAGTTGACAAATAGTACATCCTTTGTCTGAAAAAGCATAGCATGTTTCAAAAGTACCAAAGTAATTAGATCTATTTTTGGTGTTAGTTTGGACAGTGACTCCTTAAACTTTTTTTAAAAAGTTTACTTTTTTTAGAAACTACATCAGAAGTATTACTGTATATGTTAGTACAATTTTTTTATAGTTAAAGTACAGAAATTATTTAACAAAATCTTTGTCTAAGGAAGTACAGTTGGGGCCTTAAACAAATTGGGGCCAAGGGGAGTAAGTCTGTTTTGGTGTATTGTTGTTAAGTCTCAACCTTTCTGATGAATGCAGTAAGCACTCTAGGGATTTGTTGACCTCACCAAACAAGAAAACGAGGAAGCACTATCCTTTAAGCTGTTTATTCTATTTGTAGGATAGTGGAAATGAAGTATCTACTGTATATGAATTCATCTTTTGTGTAGTTGAAGCGCAGGCATTTCCTTGTTTCGAACTGTTCCCAATTTATTCTTTTGCTAGAACACATCGATAGTATTATTGAAGGTCGAAACTTTTTGTTCATTTCTTTCAACTTTTTCCGGGTGTACTTCTGGTCCTTAGTTTCTTAGATTTATATTGAATGAGCAGATGCCAATAGTTTCCTGTACTTCATCAAAATTTTGCATTTGCATTCCATCTTCATAGATCTCTGAAGCCTTATAATTGAAATAGCTAACTTGTGGGTTTTCTTATAGGATTTAAAAAGTTGGGACCTTCTTTTACCGTTAATTTCTTGTGCCATACACTGGATAATTAGCAAGTTATTGGATTCTTTCTGATTCCTAATTAGATTTGCTTTCCCTCTTGTTATGCAACTGCATTTTGCATGGTAAGAAAACATTCCTCTTTAACTTGGCTTTGTTTTTAAGTTGTTGGAGATTTGAATGTCTGAATTCTATGAAGATTTCCACATGTTTATTTCTTGGTCCTTGGTCCTTTGCTGGGAGGCATTTGTTTTATCAGGATGGAGTTTTGTAATGGAGTATATCTGTGGTTCAATGTTGAAATGCTTGAGTGGATTAGGACAGGAAATGGGGAATTTATTTGAATTCCACTTTTTAAAATGTGTCACTTTGAGGCAAACACGATTCTGATTCCTTCTTCTTGTTCATATCAGCTGACATTTATTATTGTGCATTGTTGTATGCTAAGTCTGTTTATGTGCTTCAATTTGTCACAGAATGGTTATGTAGCTGGGTTTTGCCATCTAACACCCGTTTTGCTGCAGGAATCTGAGAGAACTAGACTTGGGAGAGTGTGAAGTGGAGGACCTTAGTGGACATTGGCTAAGCCATTTCCCTGATAGCTGCACATCACTTGTTTCACTTAACATTGCCTGTTTGGCTTCTGAGGTCAGTTTCCTAGCTTTGGAGCGCCTGGTTGCCCGCTCTCCTAATTTGAGGACTCTTCGGATAAATCGTGCTGTGCCCCTTGAGAAGATTCCAAACCTGCTTCGCCGCGCTTCCCAGTTGGTCGAATTTGGTACAGGTGCCTACTCTGCTGATGTGCGCTCTGATGTCTTCTCGAACCTGACAGAAGCCTTTTCGGGCTGCAAGCATCTTAAATGCTTGTCAGGGTTTTGGGATGTTGTACCGGCTTACGTTCCAGCTATATATCCAGCGTGCTCAAGACTTACCTCTTTGAATTTGAGCTATGCTACTTGTCAAAACCCGGAGCTCGGCAAGCTCATAAGTCAGTGTCACAATTTGCAGCGGTTGTGGGTATGTTCTTGCTTGTGTTTTGAATATTTCGAAGACTTAATTGATGTGCGTGGTACAACTGCAAACATTTTTTTTTCTCCTGATAAAGGAGAAGAAGAGGCAATGAGATTATAACGTCATACTTGCTGTGATGAAATTTAGCAGATACTCTCTGAGAAGAATTTGAACAGAACAAGTTTGTGGTTGTGCCGATTCCTAACTGCTACTGAGCAATCAAACAACCACGGCTTAATCCTAATTTAGTTGGTCTCAGCTTTACGGATCCTCTTAAACGATTTTGCTATATTCAGGTCAATTTCGTTCGGATGCTAAATAATTTGTCCCTAATTAATAATAATTGCCATGGATAGGCAAAAAATAATTCTATCTGTAGATAAACTCCACTTATGTTGGTTAGGAAAATTCCACGCCACAAATATTTGATACTGTATTGCTAATAAACTCACTTTCCTTGGAAGTTGAAGCTAAGTGTTACATGCTTGATTGTGATCCGGATGGAAGGGCTTCAGTTGTTTAATACTTTTGCCTACAAACCGATGCACATAGTAATCCACCCAAATGAGATGGTTCTATGCTGATTTTTTTTAATCTATTCTTCCTTAGCCAAACTGGTTCTATATTCTTTTTCCTGCTTTTATAGACTCCAGTGCCATGTTACAAGTGCTGAATTACTTCAATATATGTCACTGCAGGTGCTAGACTACATTGAAGATACCGGTCTTGAGGAACTTGCCGCCAATTGTAAGGACCTTCAAGAGCTGAGGGTGTTTCCTTCTGACCCGTTTGCTCAAGAACCAAATGCAACCGTGACGGAGCAAGGCCTTGTAGCTGTCTCAGATGGCTGCCCAAAGCTCCAGTCCGTTTTATACTTCTGCCGCCAAATGACTAATGCAGCTTTAGTTACTATTGCTAAGAATCGTCCTAACATGATTCGTTTTCGCTTGTGTATTATTGAGCCTCGAACTCCTGATTACTTAACCCTTGGGCCGCTTGATACTGGTTTTGGGGCTATTGTGGAGAACTGCAAGGAATTGCGGCGACTTTCACTTTCTGGCCTCCTCACCGATCGTGTCTTTGAGTACATTGGGACCCATGCTAAAAAGTTGGAGATGCTTTCCATAGCTTTTGCTGGTGATAGCGATTTGGGACTCCACCATGTGCTCTCTGGTTGTGATAGTCTCCGGAAGTTGGAGATCAGAGATTGTCCCTTTGGGGACAAGGCTGTCTTGGCGAATGCTGCAAAGCTTGAGACAATGCGATCCCTTTGGATGTCTTCTTGTTCAGTAAGTTTTGAAGCATGTAAGCTGCTAGCTCAGAAGATGCCTAGACTTAATGTGGAAGTCATAGATGAGAGGGGTCCTCCTGATACAAGGCCAGAAAGTTGCCCTGTGGAGAAACTTTACATATATCGAACAGTGGCTGGACGGAGGTTTGACACACCTGGTTTTGTTTGGACAATGGATGAAGATGCAGTAGCGAGGTTGTCCTGAGCCATATAGCAATTGGAAATTCCAGGGAGGCTTCACAAGGAATGATGGCAGGTATTAGCGCTGTGTTTATCCTCCTGCATTTGTTTGTCACGCCTTATGTAGTTGCAGTGCCAGTCGAGGTTGGGAACATCACAGCTAAGAAGTAGAGGCTCGAGAGCTCATATGCCATCAATTTTACTCTTGGCTGAGCTACTTTACAGCAGGTAGTTTTTAATAAAGAGGTTGAACTCTGAGTTACTGTAACAATTATTTCGTTTTCTTTGGGTGGGATTTGGGGGTTTGGGGGCATATTTTTGCCGTGTATGCGTTATTTTCGGACTTCGCTTCATTATGTAGTTTCCTTTCTTCTAATGGACTTATTTTCTATGAAAGGGTGCCATCTTGAACTTGGATGATAAGTTAATTAGGACCATGTATGACAAAATGTTAGTTTAGCTCTTTTAGAGATCAAGGATTAAAGTTGGGGAAACAACCTCGCGCAGAAATGCTAGGGAGTGTTAGTCTGCTTCGATCTGCGTATAGTTGGAGCTGGTATCAGCCATGTAGCCATTAACTTGACAACTCTAAATCGAGTTGCAATGTCGTTACAACAGTATACAAATGGAAATTCCCCGTCATGAATATTTAACATCTACTAGTTGTATGCTAGTAAAATGTAATGATATGCCGCCCACAAGGTTTCTTTTAAAAACATTCTTTGCCTCTGTTAATGGCAACTGCATAGTAGTTTTCTAGTAATTATCACTCTTGTTGCTCCCCAACGACATCTATAGTTTTTAGGTAAGAAAGCAATATGCTAGTTCATACGTGCCATGACCTATGGTAATGGAAGAAACATGGTAGGCTAAGTTTTATTATTGATTAAATAGTTGGTGTCATTTAAAGAGTTTTTTCTTGGACGGTGGGGGCATGTGAAAGATTCCAACGTGGGAGTTAGATAAGGAGATTGACATTGCTTTGTGTTCACAACTTTTTCAGCGTTACTGTCGCCTTTCCGCTATCAAGTCTTGACTAGTCGAAACAAGCCAAAGGTTGAAAAAAAAAATGCAAAAAGAGTAGCCAAAAGAATTGTTCAAATCTCCATTAGATAATCTTACAATTATTGTAGCCACGGATTTTCTGAGACAAGAAATGAAATACTTAAAAAGTTATGTGGTGTGAAGTAAAGGGTTCTTTTCTTGTGTGTAGAATTGGACCAAATAAAAGACAGAAACACAGAGACAGACAGACAATAATATAACAGATACCGCACCTGGCAGAAAAGGCTGAATCCCCATCAACCTCCCCAGAGGGAAAAAGAGAGAAAAAAAAAAGTAGTGGTATACTAATATACGACAGATATTCCAGAGTAAGAAAGCAAAAGCTGGAATCAGTGTCTCTGCTCTTTCTGTCTTTTTCTTTTTTGGTGCATCTTTCTCACTCTCACTCTACTCACCTTATGTATATTGCCAGCTCTAAACTCAAATAAATAAAAATTACGATAAGACTATAGTGAGTATAAAACTAGTTAATGACAATGAATATAATCTCTCCATCCCAATTTATGTGACATCGGTTGACAACACAAAGTTTAAAAAAGAAAAGAAGATTTTTGAAATTCATAGTCTAAAATAAACTTTAGACATTTGTGCAGCTACATATTTAAAAGTAAAAAGGGAATTTTAAAGTCAAGTTGTTTTTATTTATAGAAAGGTGATATTTTTTTTGAAGACAGATTATAAAGGAACACATAAATTAGGACGGAAGGAGTATTTCACTAGTTTGAGACTGAGGTATGTATTTGAGTACCACTTTATATTCATTGGGGTCTGCCAAAAACCCAGAAAAGGAAAAAGAAAAAAAGTGGTATGAATAGAACTCCACTGTAGAAGATTTAATGATCAATTTTGAGACGAACTTTTAATTGGCTTATGATGCCTGCATGTTTCCTTTGGTCTATCTATTATGACTATCATCACCTTCATAATTGCTTACTCGTTTCATCATTTTCTTCACATATTATCATTACATCTTATTTTCCAACTCCTCCTCCTGCCCTTGGCTTTGGATTCTCTTTAATATTTCTCTATCATTCTGCATAATAATGACAATGATTAAATCTTGCTACTAGTTTCATATTTTGTGGCTTAGATTTACTTCTCATTTAGGTTTCTATTTCTTGTAACATTAATATGTAATTCTTTTCATAATTCTTTAGATTTTTCAATTACCTAAAATACAATCTCTCTTCGTCACTAGGGGTGTACAAAGCAAACCGACAAACCGCACCAAACCGATAATCCGAACCAAACCGAGAAAAAAACCTGATTAGTGGTTTGGTTTGACTTGGTTTGGTTTTAAAAAGAAAAAACCGAACACTATTGGTTTGGTTTGATTTTAACTAAAAAAAGTCAAACCGAATTAAACCAACCCGACATTATATTTATAAAATTTCAAACATATTTTATACATTAAAATATTTATTTTATTTATTTATAATGTAATTTATAAATGTTTCTTTAACTTTTTCATAGTTTTTTTTATCTTTTAACATATTATTTCAAGCTTGGAATTAGAATTTTGAATGGTCCAACAAATTTTATAGCCCAATGATATTAGTAACTCAAATAAAACTCAACAAAAATCAAATCAATACTAATGCTAACAAAAGTAATTCATATCTAACACTGGAATGACAATAATGTTGATATCTATTATTTAGTTTTATATTAGTTTAGAAAGTGAAAATATATAACTTAATTTTATTTTTTTCTTTAATATCTAGTCATGTAATTAATACATATTACCGTACTTATTTTAACATGAATTAGTACTTTTAGATTATGATCATTTTCTACATGTCTTATAAATTAGCCGTATTTGTTGTAGCATGGCTTAGTACTTTTAAATTATGATCATTTTATTTTATGCAATTTCACTAAATTTATTTCGTTGAATATTTTAGTACAATTTCATTTCTCATCTCACGTTTTGTGTTATTTTCTTAATAAATATCTTAATTAGATACTCGTATGTTACTATGTCTAAAGAAATATTTGAAGTACAAGTTATATGTTTTGTATGAAGACTTTATCGGAAAAAAAACCTAAAAAACCCGACCAACCCGAAAAAACAGAGAAAACCCGACTTTTATTGGTTTGGTTTGGTTTGGTTTATAAATTTAAAAACCCGATGCAATTGATTTGGTTTGATCTTTAAAAAACCTGAACCAACCCGGTCCATGTACACTCTTATTCGTTACTATCTACTCAATTATCTCTTACAACATTTATTGACTGCTGGCTGTATCTATTCAAAGTGGATTCTTACGTGGCCTTTTGACTCATTTTGGTATATATATCATCTCAAAAAGAAACTCGAGTTTGAGCTTTCGGAATGGTAATATATATGTTTTTTTTAATGGGCCTTGGACGATGTAAAAGTCGAATTAATCGGGACTCCAAAATGGATATCAGACACCAGTTAGCAAAACCACACCAAAAAAAAAAAAAAAATCTAAAAAAAGAAACTAGTATTTACCATTTTCAATTGGAAAGCCAGTTGGAAGATCAGGGGTACAACGACTGTAAGAGACGGTGGATTGTTGTGTGTGAAGGCAATACGGGATGGAAATGAAAAATTACTTTGATCTAATATTGTCAAGTAGTCTTATTGCTTGGGTTAATTTCTGTTATGATCGTGGAATTTTATCCGTTATAATGACAATGATTAAAATATTTTTCTTTTCACATTAAAATAACTGAAGTATGTATGAATCTTTCAAAAGATACAAGACATTTGAAAAAACATCAAAATAGAACACACAAAAAAGAAGGAGGGCTATAATATAAAATTTGTTCGTTCCTTGGAAACTTCCCAAAACTAATATTATTGTCTTGTTTCGACTCAATAAAATCTATATCATATATATAATAAAACTAGGCATAGACAATGTGATTCTATCGCTAGCATTTACATTTTTCTTTTTTCTCCTTTTTTTTGGTATTTTTTCATTTTTATTTCATTTTTTGACTCATTTCTCCTACTAACCTATGAATTAGTAAATGCCTTATACAAGAAATGTAGCACTCAAGCTCATCACTCTTTATATTAATCTGAAATAGCCACGATCTTTGTTACTCTTCTTTATCATCATACGTTTGAAACGTTTCTTTTACAACAAATTTAAAAGCTGCTATTAAATAACCCATAAATGGGTACTTTATTAGTTTCAGTTTTTTCTTAACTTCAGTTACATGTCGTTATTTTATTACTTCTTCTCTTCAGAAACATCCTTATCAAAATATGATAAGTAAGGAAATTGATTGGGATTTGAAATAAATCACAATAAATCACGTATTTAGACATAAATTTGAATATTTTAAGTTGTATTTTCTCTTATAGACATAAAACCCCCCACAAGTTGTGAAAACTACCAAAACATTTCCCAATTCTTATACAATCTTACCAAATGACCAAGTCATAGTTCATAACAAAATTAATACGCTACTAGAAGACCTTTCTAAAAAATATAACATCAATTGATCAAACTTTAGTTCAATAAAAACGAAAATTTAACATGAATAGTAATGAGGTTGGTAGACATAAATAAAGGCTGGTGGAAATTAATGAGGTTGGTAAATGGTTGGTGGGAGTAATTGTTAAAAATATCTACCAACTTATGGGTCTCTTTTTACAAAATATAAACTCATGGATCAAATTTTATATTTAAATTTTTTGAAATCATGAGATGAAATGCATGTCCAAACGCTGGTTTCATCTCATGGTTTCAAACCATAGTTTCAAACTGCATGTCCAAACACTTAGTTTGAAACCGCATGTCCAAATGCCTACTAAAACAAATTTAGTCACTACTATCAAAAGATTCTGTCCTCTTTTACGCCAGGTGAGTCGTGAGTACTTCTTTTGAACTCTCTTTCCTTTTTTTTTTAATTTTCTAGAACATTAGATTGTTATTTTTTATATATGGCTGTGATTTTTTTTTTTTTTTTGCATATCAGAAATAAGTGAGTAATGAATTTATACGTGGATGCGATATTTCCCTATTTTATTTTTGGTGATTTTATGATACTATTATTTTTGACGGATTATTATGATTCATAGTTGTTTTATTAATCTCTACTTCTTTCTATTTTGATCTCTAATGGGTAGAAACTTTCTTGAATCGAAAACAGGGGTTTTCAGGTACTAAAGTTTTTTATACCAAATGTTTAATTTTTTTTAAATAATTTGTACTTTTCATTTATCTATCCTATATTTTATAGATAGTGTAAACATACTTTTGTTGCTTAGCTATTAAATGTTAAAACTGGAAAGTATATCAACACTTGTAACTAAAGATGTTATTCTATAATTACCTTTACCAAATAGTTTTACTTCTTTTCAATGAAAAGAAATTATTACGATAAATTTCTCAATTGTCAAAGGATTCACAGTGAAATTGAAGCTTGAATAGTTCTTCTCCTTTTTTGATGATATCTTATGTTGAATTCGTAGGAAATGTTTTAAAAGAAACGGGCAATTTTTTTCTTAGATTTTATGAAATTTTAGTATATTTTTGATGATTCTGAAAATGGAAAGGAGTAGCTATAAAGTGGAGTTCTTGGCTATAAAAAATATGATGTTCCAGTGAAAGAAGAAAAAGATGAAAAGGTAAATATTTTTACTATGATGAATGGCCGAGGAAGCAAGAGAGAAATAAGAAGAGGAAAGAAAAAGGGAAAGTAAGGTAAAACAAAGAAAAATATACGGCAGAAGTTAATCGAAGAAATTTTGTCTGTATGTTTCTCCCCTTTCCTTATTACTTTCCTAGTAGACATTGTTGTTGACGCATTTTGCTTTTGAAGATTTTTGAAAAGGAGAAAGAATTAAAATGAAACTCTTGAAAGTTGGAGAAGAGAAATTAGATAGTTATTTAATATATTAGATGAATAAAGAAAAGTTATGTTTAGAACTTATATGCATATCGATATAAAAATATCAAAACCCGAAAAATAAAATAAACAAAGGAAAACTATGTTTAAACGATGTTCCACCTATATAGTTTATATTATTATATAAAATTTAAGTATTTCTAGAAGATTAAAAACTCATAATTGTTGAAATACTAAAGAAAATAGTAAAATTAAGCGACAATAATAAAATGCTTTTAGAACATAAAATCTAATCCACTTGATTTGAGGACTAAAAAAGATATTAAAAGTTTTATTATTCCGATATCTAAAAAGTTATAATTGCGTGAAGCGCGAACCAATTCACTAGTTGGTAATATAAACTAACTTTATAACTAGGCTTTTTTTTTTTTTTTTTTTTTGGAGATGCAAAGTTAGATTTTTGAGACGCAAATTTTCTTTTATCATCAATTTATTTTAATAGTTCTTTTCCAATTGATGATGTATCCAATGTGTCTTTCTTGAGGCAGTGTTTAAAGAATTTAATTTTTTTCTATTGTAGTAAAGTTTCACCTCTTCCTTTTTTTTCCTTTTGAGTTGAAGTAATGTGGTGATTCATGTTTTCTACTTAACATATTTAAATCCTAATGTATAATAAAAATCCGTTTACATCTATGAAGTTAAATGAGTGTGATATTAAATGGAAAATGTACTAGAAAGTTAGAACAATAAGACATGATTCTAGAATGTTACTAAAAAGGAGTTGCCCGTGCAAGCACGGCCCAAGCACTACATCGAACATGATTTTTTTCTCTAGTTTTTATTGTCATGGATAAATGATGAAGGAACAAATTTGAAAATTTAACAGAAGTCTTTTCTCATCAATTGTTGTTATTACACCAACATATTTTATACTATTTTAGGACACATTTAACCGTTAGCTTGGAATGATGACTAATGGCTCTCGCCATTGCTTGGTATTTAAAGGGAGCCCATTCTTTTTCAGCAAAAGAATGTATAGGGATAAAAAAGCATAGTTAGATAAAATTGTTACACCTCAATAGTGTTGGGATCGAAATAATCGGGGCGTCATGCGGAAGCTAACAATTGCAAACTTTAAACGACGATAAATCAGAAGACAATGAAAATATACTGAAAAGACATAATATTTTAATAGGGTTTGATCAATTGATCTACATATTGAAAACTAATATAAAGAAAGACATAAAACTGTGGAGAGAATAATCTCCCTATAAACAAGACTCTTTAAAGGACTACATTATGGATGCTATTGTGTTGTTTAAGAGAAGAAATGAACTCCTATTTATAGAAGTCCAAACCTTCTCCTACAAGAAAAGGAATAAACATGGTAGAATCCTTTTCCACAAAGAAAATCTTTTTCTACCAACAAACCTTTTTGAAGTAAAACACAATTATGGTAAAATCCAAATAAGATAGGAAATTCAGGGCAAACCCTAGTTACAAAGCAAACCGAGAACGAAGTTTTGAGTAAAAATGATTGAAATATTGGTTTTGTTTTGATTAATTTCATAAAGACTTGGTTGAATTTAACAGCTTAGGTAACTTGAGGTGGAGTTTTATTAATTTTATCTGAAGAATTAACTGGGTAAGGTTAAAATAAAAATAGAAAAAGGAAGCCTTCGAGTGCCATTATAGCTTTTTTCTCACATTTGGAAGAGCACATATTGCTCTAACTTGTTATTATGTGTGTCAATACTTATTTAATTAATTGCAGTGGATTTGAAATTTGGTAAAGTTAATAATTTAAGTGTAAAAATTTAAGAAGAAAAAATGAAGTTCTAGGATGCAATCATAAAATTAGTGAGGCTCCTCTCATTGGGTCAAGCTATTTAATTTTTATTTTAAATTTCAAACTTCAAATTTCATAACTTTTCTGATGAAAATTAGTAAAATAAATTAAAATTCATAATGAAATTACAATTGTGCCATATACAATGGGATAGATGTAGTACAAAATAATGATTATGTCCTCAATTTATCATTTCACTATGATAATTTTAATTAAAAAATAAATGCATCAGTTTCTTTCAAGCTTTAGAACTAATCTAAGTATTTTTAGTAGAATATCAAATATTAGAAATATTAGAATATTTCTTTGTATTGCTATGCAACATAAATAAAGGGATTAGAATTTTTTCACCTTCCTTCAACTTGGAGTAGTTACTTAATTGATTAGGGTGCCACTTTTTCTACAAATTAATATAGTTGGTGAGTCAAGTAATATGTAAAATATGTATATCCCATCAAGACATCACACCAAATAAGGGGTATAATTAGAATTTACGCAAACAAAAGGACAATTTACCATCTCATAGGAGAAAGTGCACAGCAAACGGATGCCAGAGGTGCAACTTCTTTGGCGGCAACAAAAGGGGTAAAACCAAAGTGAAGGCCCCAAAGTTGAAGATATTTACCATTTTATACGAGGACGACCAATGGGATAAGTTAAATATTAAGGGCAAATCGGTCAATTCAGGAGAACGGGAAGCTCCTCTATTCCCTCTTATTAAGGCCCCGTTTGGACATAGTTTGAAATCATGGTTTGAAACCTGGTTTCAAACCATGTTTGAACATACAATTTGAATATTTTAAGTTGTATTTTCTCTTATAGACATAAAAACACCACAAATTATAAAAACTATCAAAACATTCTCAATTCTTATACAATCTTACCAAATGAGCAAATCATAGTTTATAACAAAACTTGTACACTACTAGAAGGCTTTTCTAAAAAATGCAATTAATCAAATTTTAATTCAATAAAATCGAAAATTTAATATGAATAGTAATGTAACTACTATTTAATATAATCTTTCCACATAAATTAAAGATTGGTAGACATAAATAAACGTTAGTGGAAGTTAATGAGATTGGTAAATGACTGATAGGAGTAATTGTTAAAAATATTACTAACTTATAAGTTTTTTTTTTTTTACAAAATATTAACTTATGGGTTAAATTTTGTATTTAAAAAAGTTGAAACTATGGTTTCAAACCCAAACTATGCTTTTTTGGACGATTTGGATTGAAACCATGGTTTCAAACCACGACTAAAATTGATGGCCAAACGCCATGGTTTCAAAATTGATGGCCAAACGCCTACTAAAAGTAGTAAAAAAAAATAACTTCAAACCCAAAAAAAAATGAAATTTCATTGGAAAAATGAACATTGATGTTAGAATGTAAATTACTCAACGGACCACCAATCACATGGCGAAAAAGTTTTCTTTCCTGTTTGATAAAAATCTCGTACTATTGTACCTAACAATATTCGATCTTTTTGAAGGAAAATTAGCCATATAATTCATGTTTTCAACTATACCAAGAAACCAAAACTACTACTACTACAACAACAACAACAAGATAACTAGTGTGATCCCTCCAAGTGGTGTCTGAGGAGGATTGAGAACTTGAGTGTGCGGAAACCTTACTTCACCTTGCGAAGTCAGAGAGGCTGTTTTAGAGAGACCCTCGGCTCAAAGAAAGAAGAAAAAGAGACACATTAGCAACAAACAAAAACAATAGCAAGATAATAAGGTAATCGAGGTTAAAGAAACAATAGATAGTAATAAAAATATAAAAATATGAGAATAAGAGAATATAAGACTAATGCTAAAATTCCGGGAATAGAAAAAAAATGCACCCGATTATCCACTACCCTTGTTAATATCACTGCAACGAAAACGAGCTTCCCTTCCATAAACAAACTATATTGTTAAATATGGAATATTATTGATGTGGTTTTAGTCTTTTAGAGCTATTTTCTACGACAAAAGAATCATTTTCACGAGTCAAGAGTGTGCGTTTAATATTGCGTCTAATATTAGTCTTGTTTATCCAAAGTCAATTTTAGTACCAATCAAAGCTATTTACCATTGACTGACCTGACCTTAAACCCATCTCAGTGTTGACATCATTTTCTTGTTCTTTCTCACGTTTCTCACGAGTCTACTAGGCGGCCGAAAAAAAGTGGCTTTTAAACATAGTGCTTAAAGTATTTTTAAGTGTTAAAAGTTTTTTATAAATAAACAGTTACATGTTTGGATAAAAGTGTTTAAAGGATTTTTAGAAGTAAGGGTAATATTGAAATTAATAGAAAATATAAGGGATAAAAGGGTAAAGTTGTTGGTCAAACCAAAATGGCTTTTAAGCCCCAAAAAAAAAAAAAAAAAAGTTGAGAGTAGCAACTTCTTGATTTTGGCTTATTTAAGCCTTTTTAACTTAATTTAAGCTGTTTTTTAATTTTTGCCAAACACTCATATAAGCTAAAAATGGCTTATAAGCTGGTTTGACCAACTTATAAGCCAATCCAAACGGGCTCTAGCTCTATTAGAGATTCTTATGCCAAAAATCTATATAATTTTTAGTACTTTTTATTTTCTAAAATTATGGCTTGAGATGAAGCTAAACAGGAGATATGGTAGTAAAGATTCATATACTTGTTTGGGACGGAGGTATAGTAATTGTTATTATAGTGTAGTTTAACCCATGATAACAAGTTGTTTATTATTTTTACTAAGTTTAATTTATGTTTAGCATAAAATTTACCTGCAATATTTGAAATGTTTCTTCCGTCACATCTAATCATGTTACGTGAAAGGAGAGCAGGCAGATTCTCGAAAAAATACTTACTTATACACGATGCTTGTGCCGAGTGAAATAATTTATTTCTAAGAGTTGCAAATTTAACTAATAAGACATATATCACTTGACCATAATTAAAAGAATAAACACGAGTAACTTTTTTTTAATAGACTCTCTACTCTACCATGAAGTAGTTATAATAAGCTAAGGTAGCAAAGGTGTTTCCTCGCAATTCCGAAGATTTATAGACCCAATCATCACACAAGGAGGCTAATACTAAGAAGAAGAGACTAGGAAACAATGAAAGGGAAAGGCAAGAAATGGACAAAGACTTTGAAATTTTCATAAGTCTATCTATACTAAATTAATACTAACAAGTATACCACTAGAGAGGTTTCATGACATCTACAAATTATTTTCATACTTAACTAACATAACACGTCTATAATGTGTATATAAAGATCGCCAATTGCACTATAGACTGCAGCTAATTTGCTTTATTTCTCTTTCTAGCCATCAGTTGTCGGATTATTTTGCAGACGAATTTTTGTGCCAAAATTCGAAAATGGGAAAGATGATGATAGTGGAGTTGGATGGAGGTAATGGTTGGAATGTGAGTCCACTCTTCATAGCTGTTGTTATTGCTGTCCTCTTCTTATTCATTTCATGTATGAGTCCACCACCTCGTCGCAGATTTATTGTTGTTAAACGATTCTGTTGAACAGCATATTTTGGCTATCAAGGGCACAAACAACCGAGAGGTATAATGATTGGACTCTTTCAAAGTACTATCGTGTGTGATTCGTATCCTATAACAAGGTCTAGAGGATCCGAGCAACATAGATTAGGAGGAATAGAAGCTCAAGCAAAAGCTTCAGATGGTCTTTTTTGTTCTACTATTTATATAGTCCTTTTTTTGGATTTGAGTTATTATTTCTGTAAACGGATTGGTATTACAATTAATGAATTCTGATTTTTGGGGACGAGAATTCTTGCATCATCTTCCATTCTCAATGCTTGTTTTTTTCCTGATTTTATCGAGTTCAGAGATATTAAGAAAGAAAGAGTAATGCAAATTCAAGCAGAAAATTAATTGGAACATAATCCACGACAGAATTAATGGATGAGATCGACATAGAATATTCTCTAATGTATCTTTTGCCATTAACATGAATCAAATTAGGTTTATTGAATTTCATGCTTTTGCTTATGGTAAAATTTTAAGGGTAAATGATAAAAGTCCAATTTAGATTGGAAATTTGCCAAGGCACTGGTCACTGGCCATTCAACAACAACAAGGTATCTGTATTGTGAGGCATAATGTACGATTTCGTAATGTAAGAATTTAATACATTTATATATTTTATATATATATATATATATATATATATATATATATATTTCTACAACCCAATTACCTGAGGTTGGACAGTGGGTGGGTACGGACTCATCAGTGCAACTGTGCTATGATGGACGGGCAAGACACAATCAATTTGAGAGCCAACACATAGCCAAAACTCATAATCTTTTGCAAATTTACCATTTCAAGGACTTCGACATATGGGTATGAAATTTAGCTTGCCAAAGCCTAAGACGTACTTATGCCTGAAGTCATGTCATTTATGCCTAAGTTAGACCCAAATTTATAGATGAAAGATACTCATTAGTAAAACAACATATAAATACGTTTTTATACATAATTTTACATTTTTATATAAGGTTGATATATTATTTATATAGGTATGTAAATACTGTATAATAGTTAATAATGTGTAAAGGTACGTAAACACAGTTGCAATAAAAATTGACTATGTGGCTGAAAACGGAAAATATGACTATGGGATGTAAAGTATTTTGTTGAGCTGTATATTTTTAAAAAATTTCCTTTCCTAAAACTGAGCCCAACGTATCTTTGTCCCGAAGCTTTATTAATAGGGAGTACTTTACATAACTATACAATGTTAAATATCATATTATACATTTTTAGTATTAAAATTAGTATAACATCTGTTGCCAAATATCCATCCAAAAACGAAGCCCTATTGTAAGCCAAAAGTACCTCTTATAGCATATCCATCCAAAAAAAGAATTTCCTCATGTCCATTCAAAAAAGATTTTGTTACTAAGATCTGAGCGAAACATCACCTTCTACACCTTGTAATTAACATCGATCCAAAATGAGTTACCCCTCTATCATCATCCTATTGATGTTGTTTATTATGTTTTCTCTTAGCCAACTTATAACAACTTGTTTTCCACCTCCGAGGTATCACTTACAGGTCATCGATGATATTGCATGGTTCCGGTTCCCCTCAACTGAGACTTCGTTGTACTTCTAAACAAGATGACATTGGCATGCATTTTCTAGCCAATACCCAAGAAAATATTCAGTTGATCGTTTTGCGAGCATTTTGAAACGTACTATCTATTGTCAGTTCTAGTGGGGTTCAAAAGAGAATACTTTTGAAGTGTTTAACAACAAATTTAGATGTATCCATAAGGGAAAAATTCCAAGCGATCATAAATCTGAATGTGTATGGGTGGTGAGACCGGACGGTTTTTACTTGGGATACCATCAGAAAAATGGAACTCTTTGAAAGTACAGGCATCATGATTGGTGATAATTAGGAAGTTGGAATTTTAATTGCTGTTCTTGTAAAAGTAAAAGGAAGTTATTAATAATAGTGTATTTCTTGCAAGGGCCGACCCACCTTGAAGAGTGGGGGGACACATGCCCCCTAACTTCGGAAAAAACCTTATATACATATATTTATATACCTTGAAAAACTATCATATATTTTAAATGGGTCCCTCAAACATAATTGCTAAAGTAGTTCAGTTGATAGGAGTGCCTTTGCGTTGATGCTCACTGGTTGTGACCCGAGTTCGAATCTTGGCTCCTACAATTATTATTTTTAAAAAAAATTGTGCCGTAAACTACTGTACAAACCTGAGTTTAATGCATATTTTAAATTTTTTTATCTTTTTATTATTTAGTCCCCCTCCCATTTTACTTTTTCATTAAATCTCTCGCCACCAAAGCCGCAAATTCCAAAAGATCTTTTCCCACTTTCCACTCATCTTGTTCCAAAGATAATAAGCAAAAAGAAACTCCTTTGGATCTTTCCATTCTCAAACCCTTCTTCCATTAACAAGTTTTCTCACAAATCACTAAGTTAGGAATGTCACCCATAGTCGAATCTATTATCGATATTCATTAATTTCTCCGGCAATCGAATTCGAGCCAACTATCGACTTCTTTTACAGTAAAGCTTTCCCCTCTTTTTTAGTGATTAATATAGATTAATTATTATATAGGTATATAATAGTATTTAATTACTAGGGAGTGAGGAATGCATAACTTTATAGATTTAATTTAATTAAAAATTGTATTATCTTATACTAAGCCCTAAAATCTTATCATATTCTTAAATTTGATATTTTGTACAATCAAGTTAAGGTCTTGAAAAGTCAAGCTTGTTTTTATTTTTCAAATGAAAACGCGTCGAGTTCAAGTATGAGTTGATGATGTATTTTTGTTATATTAGTACCAAATTAATTATATTTGATAATATTGAAGTTTGTACTTTGCTATTGTAATCAAAAGTTTTTTAAGAGTCGCACACCTAACTTTGTCGCAAGTAACTGGCGTACTAAATATAATGGTGCTCCCGTTGCTCTCAAATCTTAGGTCCGCCTCTGAGTTCTTGCTAATTTTTGATCTCTTGGCCGAAACCTTTTGAGCTTTTGGAATAGCTTTAGATTTTTGTCGAGAAGAAAAATCACAAGAATTCACGGAATATTCACTTTGTCAAATATTAAACTATCATCCATAAGTAAATTGATTATTGTTATAACTAAATTGGATGTAAGACCAGATTGACATGATTTAATCGTGTATAAGTATTTATTACCTATCAATCCCGATTTTTGTTTTAATTTTTTTCATGCTCATATATCACCCACCCATTTATTTGATATTACGTGTTGGGGATGTGTGATATGCTTGTTTGTCCTGTTTTGTTGATGGCTTTGGTGGGTACAGAAGAAGAAAGGATTTGGTGATATGGAAAAAAAAATTATTGAGTTTTGACATGATTTAATCGGGTATAAGTATTTATTCCCTATGAATCCCGATTTCGGTTTTAATTTTTTTCATGCTCATCTATCACCCATTTATTTGATATTACGTGTTGGGGATGTGCGATATGCTTGTTTGCACTGTTTTGTTGATGGCTTTGGTGGTTGGTACAGAAGAAGAAAGGATTTGGAGATATGGCAAAAAAAAAAAAAATTATTGAGTTCTGACATAATACTGTTGCTGCAGTGACATGATGATGTTACTGGCGGAGAGCGTAAAATGTTAACTTCCTTCTTCCTTAACCAAATTTAATGAAAGGATAAATTTTTTATATCTTCAAGCCAATAAAATTATAAATTGAAGTACAAAATCACAGAAATTTTAGTCTCCAAAACGGAGTAAAAAATCACGAAAATTTTAGTCTGCAGAAAACAAAAGGTAAATTGAATACAACAAATACTAACGTAAAATAAAATTTTAATTTTGAACCCACAAAATTTACCGTGTGCCTAATTAGTGCCCATTACACGGTGGAGTATTTGCTTGCTAAAGGAGCCTACAAAGTACGTGCGTGTTATAGTGTGGGCGTACATAAACATGTCGAATATGTAAACCACCTTCTCAAATTTCCATTTTTTTGCTTAAATACCTTAATTGAGGTCATATATAATTAACCTATCGGCCATCGGATGTCAGTGCAATGAGTGTCAATTGAACCCTTCACAGAAAAAGAGTCAAATAAATAAATGTGTGAAATTTGGACGTAGATGTTGTGGCAAAAAATTCAATGATACAATGACATATGGCACAAACAAAAAAAAGTTTTGAGCTGAAAAAAAAATTGTTCAGTCTCCAGTTTCTTTTCTAGTTTGAGCCTTCACATGCTCCAATTTTTATGGGTTTCCCCTTGTTTAAATAGCTTAATGTTGGTGAAAATAAATAAATTACTGTAAAAATGAATAAGAAAGAAATAAATAAATATTCAACTGAAGCACGAATTTTTCTCTCTCACTCATTAAGGAGATTCAAGTCGGTGTGGTAGAATCTTCACTCATCCAGCAGTAATACTCTTAATTGACTTGTTTCCTCCAGGATATATCAACCTCACAACGTCGTGTGACTCAAACAACGCCAGACTAGTTTTTTAAGGGGAGTGAAAAGTACATTGTGGACAAGCAAAAGTGAACAGAAAGAGTATTTTAAATTTTATTTTCAACTATATCAAATAATCAAAAGTAAATTATTAATATCATAGGTTAGTAAACCAGTTACCCTCTCTTCCCTTTACCCTTCCACAAAAAAGAACATTATGTTGTAATTTTAAATTAATGGGCATTGAGGAGTGGTTTTAGACCACCCTCTTTTCTTCGAAGGAATGGTCCGTGTCTATGAGAGTCAACAATATTAATGAGCGTCTAATATAATCTTGTTCATGCAAAGTCAACTTTGGTCCTAATCAAAGCTACCAATGGTTGACTGTCCTTTAACCCCTCTCAGCGTTGACATCATTTTGTTGTTCTTATGAATAATAGCCAACATATAAGAAATTGAGAGCTTATTTTGAAGAGGGTAGAAGTGTCTGCATGAGGGACGTTTAAGTCAGGTCCTACTCTTTTTAGGAGTCCGGAACCAAAATGACCCAAAAAAAAAAAATCTTTTGAACCAAAATATCCCAATAAAAAAAAGTGACAAAAGTAACTTTAGCGTAGTATTTACGGTTAAGTCTGTTAACGCAGTAAAATACTGCGCTAAAGGTACCCAGTAAAAAAAAAAAAAAAAAAAAAAAACTATAACGTAGTATTTCAGTGAAAAAAAATAATTTGGCCAACTTTATTTTTTGCAACGCTTAGTGTTTTTTCCATACTTTGACCAACGATTAGTCGTGTGTGAAGACTCCGAAACGTCAATATTTTATATAGAACCTGATTTTTTTTGTGCGTACAATAATGTAGGCTCAATATATCAAGGATACGTAAACGTTCGGATCATCATTTTAGGGGTTGAAAAGGTGCTCGAAGTAAGTTTTGTTTGAAAAATTTAGATTTAAGTGTATTTTAGTCAACTTTATATGTCAAGAAAATTAGTCAGCTTTATTTTAAAAAATTGAAACTACAAAAGTGAAATTAACATTCACAGATACATTGTCCCGGGATTTTTACGTTGAAATCTATTGCGTATCATCATATTATAAGTAAAGAAAACTAAAAACTTCAAGCCAATACTCATGAGTCTAAGTTCACACTACCATGAACCACCTATTTTTCCCCTAATACATTCCAACAACTATAACTTACCAGTGACATAAGAGACAAGCTTCTTATTTCAAATTGTTGAAAGCACAATTAATTTTTGCCTGGATCTTAAGGATGATTAATCTGATATTAGGAAAAGCTGAAAAAGTATCGAGGAATTATATTAAAATAAGAAAATTATAATTTAGAGCTTTTGTAATCATTTCGTAGCTTCTGAAATATTACAGCTCACAGTATTGGGGTTGGAAGATTTAGACTTTTTTATTTTAGAAAGCCTTGCTTCTGAACTATTATAAAGAAAGTATTTGAATTTACAAAGTTCAAAATCCCCGAATTTACTTAAATTTTAGCAAACTGGTTGGTTAACCACTCTGTTGTTATAGAACGGGGTGGCATTATTCATTAAGATGTAGGGGAAGGAGAAAGAAGGGTTGTATATACTTGAGTATTGGAGAAATTAAATCTGTTCCATTGATTTAATATTTTCCACGTTTCAACAATCTGGTATTGTACTGGACAAAACTTGACCGAAAGGTACTGCAGGGTATCTATCCCCCAAACTTTTAGACGAAAGATTTACTCCTATGTGAAACAACAACAGGTAGATACCTTTTTGTTTGGCAATATATATGAATAACACAAAATCATACAAAACTCTGAGCACCCATCCTCACAACCACCTTCAAGTAAGGAAGCTGTGAGAAAATAGGCCTCAAAATGAACTAGAACTGAGCACGAAATTTCTGCCAAAAAACTCTACATCTATGTGCTCTCTTTGCTGTGCTAAATAACTCACTCCTCTATAAAATTTCTGTTGTGATCCGACCTACAATAACAACATGTCGTACCATTCTCCCTTTAAATTGTTTCTAGTTCCTTGCTTTTCAACAGGTAGATACATTTTTATACATAATTATACAATTTATACGGGTAGATATATATTTTATATAGGTATATAAATATTGTATAATAATGTGTAAGGGTATTTAAGCACTGTTGCAATAAAATATGTACTATTCCTGACAAGAAACGCGGAAAAAAATTTAAATGATGATGCTTGTGTGGTACATCACAATTTGAAGGGAGATTTTGTGCTGCAATACGTAGACTTTAAGTCCCCAAAAAGGCTAGATTATTAATTTTTTTTTAGACCTTTGCTTGGCTATTCGTTGTTGGAAAGTGAGTTGACGGTTTGATTTCTTTTCTTTGATATCTTATCTCTCAGATAAAGGTAATTACAGAGAGAATTTGCACCACTGTGTAATTTATTGGTCATCTTATCTCTCAAGAAAAGGTAATTACAGAGAAAATTTGTACCACTGAATAATTTATCGGTTAACTATGAACGGGATGTCAGTTTATGAATTTTGAAACATCTACAATTTAAGAGATGTCCTATGAGATTCCTAGTTGAGACAGATCCAGCTTCTCCTTGGGAGATATCAAGCATCAGTTTTTGACACTACAACATTTGGTGTATTATTTTTTTCCAAATATTTATTGTTGTGAAAGGACAAGGTTATCCAGATTGTAATTTGCAACTGGAGAAGACAGACGAATATATTGTAAGAAGACTTCGGAAACCATTTCATCTGGTAGTGTTTTGTGGAGCTTAGGTTTTCCAATGTTCTGAAACTCTGTCATTAAATTAGAATATTTTATTTTGATTCAATCTTCCAAACGCAAGTCTTTTTGGACAAATTGTATATTGTTATCTTATCTGTATTTGATTTGATTCTAACTTAAATTTTCCTAAACAGTTATGATGTGCAGATTCACATCAAATCAAATAGAATTAAAACCGATTTTCCCTTTTAATATGAGGTTTTATTGAATTTATAAGAATGTTTTAAAAGATCATTTTGAAGAGAAGGTAGTCCATATACACAATCCAACCAGAATATTATTCAGAGTATATAAATAAATTAGTACTATATCCATAAATTTTACACGAAAGCACGTGATTCGTGCTCTCACTTTAATGTTTAAACTCATTTTACGTCGTCTTATATTAAATTATTGTATTTATCTTTTACATTTTTATATAAATTAGTCAATGTACTATTTGTAAATTGATAATGTATACTAGACAAATTTAGTTTTTTCTTTTTCTTAAGAAGAAAAAAAGTTCATTAATTAAATTATATTAACAAAATTTTGGGAAAAGATCATGGATTGCCCCCCTTTATCACAGACGGATCCCTTTTCTTAAATTTTCCTAAACCGTTATGTTGTGCAAATCCACATCAAATCAAATAGAATTAAAACCGATTTTCCCTTTTAATATGAGGTTTTACTGAATTTATTTTAAGATAACAAAAATCTTTTCACCTAACCATTAAAAAGATTTATCTCAAAACTAAATATATGAGGTTTTATTAAACTTATAGAAATATTTTCTATATCTGTCTAAGATTTTGTTACTAAGATCTGAGAATTTTTTTAATATAAATTTGCATGACCTCCTACATCTTTTAATTAACATCGATCCAAAATGAGTCATCCCTCTATCATCATCCTATTCATGTTGTTATTTATTTTTTCCCTTAACCAGCTTATAACAGCTTGTTTTCCACCTCCGAGGTTTCACTTACAGGTCATCGACGATCTTGGTTCCGGTTCCTCTCAACTGAAACTTCATTGTGCTTCTAAAGATGATGATTTTGGCATCCATTTTCTATCCAATACCCAAGACTTTAGGTGGTCGTTTTGCGAGCATGTATTCAAACGTACTATGTATTTTTGTCATTTCTGGTGGGGTTCAAAAGAGAATAGTTTTGAAGTGTTTAACGACGAATTTAGGTGTGTCCATAAGGCAGACATTCCAAGTGCTCATAAAGCCGAATGTGTATGGGTGGTGAGACCGGACGGTTTTTATTTGGGATACCATCAGAAAAATGGAAATCTTTGGACGTTCAAGCATCATGATTGGTGATAATTATGAAGTTGAAGTTTTAATTTGTGTTCTTGTTTCTTATGTTTGATCTCTTGCCTAAAACATTTTGAGTTTTTAGAATAAGTTTGGATTTCTATCGAGAAAAAAGAGAAGAAGAAATACAACAATTCACGGAATATTCACTTTTTCAAATATTTAATTATCATCCATAAGTAAATTGATTATTGTTATAATAAATTGGATCTAAGATCAGATTAGTATGATATAATCGTGTATAACTGTAACTCCGTATGAACCCTGATTTGCTCTTTAATACATTTCATGATCATAATATAATTGATATTACGTGTTGGAGATGAGTGATATGTTTGTTTGCGCTATTTGTTTGATGGCTTTGTTGGTGGGTAAGGAAGCAACAGTCCGGCAAAGTCGTGTGACTTGAACAACACCGGATTAGTTTCTTAAGGAGTGAAAAGTACATTTTGAATAAGTAAATGTGAATAAACAGAGTATCTTGATTTTATTTTCATCTATATCAAGTAATCCAAAAGTAAATTATTAATATCACAGGTTAGTAAACCAGTTCCTCTCCCTTACCTTTACCCCTCCATAAAAAAAAAGCAGTATATTGTAATTTGTAAATGGGACATTGAGGAGTGGTTTTAGACCACCTCATATCTTCGGAAGAAAGGACGATGACCATGAGAGTCAACAATGTGCGTCTAATAAAGTGATGACCATGAGAGTCAACAATGTTAATGTGCGTCTAATAAAGTGTTAAAATTGAAGATGAAGACACTGTATTTGGGAATTTTCCCTGTGTAAAATTTTATTCATCAGTATGTACCTCTCTTTATACACAAAACTATACAAACAGAATGTAACAGAAAGAAGAGGAAATGGACAAAACTAATTACACCTGTCCTATTCTAATTTGTCCATTGTATAACAAATTTTATTCTTTCTCGTGTTGGTCACATGACCATATTTAAATCGCCATGATTCTAATCTAAGGGTGGAAGATTGATCTATCATGTGTGTGTGTTGTATGGGTGAGATTAATCCACTCCGGCCGTACATTAATTCACCTAACGTCCCGTTTTTCTTTTCTCTCTCTCGTTTTCTTTGTACATCATAGCCGTTTCTTTCTTTTCTCTCTCTCGTTTTCTTTTTTCTCTCTCGTTTTCTTTGTACATCATAGCGTTCTCTCTCTTTTCTCTCTCTCTCTCTTTCTCTCTCTCTCGTTTCTTTGGAGGGTCTGTACTCCAACATCCCCCCTCAAGTTGGAGGGGAGAGTCATGACCCCCAACTTGGTCAAAATCGCTCTGTGAGAAACCCCAGAAAGGGGCTTAGTAAAGAGATCTGCAAGCTGATCTTTAGAGGGAACAAACGAAAGAGTAATTAGGCCGGATTGAACTCGTGGCGCACAAAGTGACAGTCCAATTCAACATGTTTGGTGCGCTCGTGGAAGACCGGATTACGAGCTATATGGATGGCAGCTTGACTGTCGGAGTGGAGCGGAATCGGGAGTGAAATTGGAGCAGAAAGATCCTCAAGGAGACGAATCAACCAAGTAAGTTCAGCAGTAACACGGCGCATGGATCGATATTCCGCTTCTGCGGAGGACAAAGAGATCGAGATTTGTTTCTTCGATTTCCAAGAAATCGGAGCACCGCGCGGGTAATGAAAAATCCACTAACCGATTTACGTGAATCTTTACACGATGCCCAGTCCGCATCGCAAAAAGCCAGTAAAGAAAAAGATGGATTGGAAGATAGTAATATGCCTTGACCCGGATCTGAGCTGAGGTATCGTAAAACTCGTAAAGCGAGAGAAATGTGACAAACATGGTCGCCGTACGTATTGACTTAGAGCAAGAACAAGAAAAACGGATCCGGGCGAGTGTTGGTCAAATAATTCAACTTGCCGACCAAGTGACGATAAAGCGTGGGGTTATCCAAACGAGGACTATCATCCGCTCGAAGTTTGGAGGAGGGATCCAAAGGAGAACCAACCGTAGGCAAATGAGAAACATCGAACTCATGAAGCAGATCCGAGGTAAATTTTCGTTGATTGACAATAAATCCATGCTCTTCTCGTAAAATTTCCATGCCAAGAAAGTAGTGAATTTCTCCCAAGTTCTTAACTTTGAACTCTGTATTGAGAAAACATTTGATATTCTCGAGCTCACTCAAATCATCCCCTGTGAGGAGAATATCGTCCACATAGACTGCTAGGATGGAAATTAGTGACCCATTCTGCTTAAAAAACAGAGAATAATCGTTTAAGGAAGATGAATAACCTTTGAAAGCTAATGCTCCTGCAAGCCGAGCATACCACTGCCGTGAAGCTTGCTTTAAACCGTATAAGGACTTTTTTCGAAAGACAGATACGGTTAGGACTAGAGAGGTGTCGATCTGCGGGAAACTTCATAAAGACCTCTTCTTGGAGATCACCATGCAGAAACGCATTGTTGACATCTAGTTGTGAAACAGACCACTGTTCTTAGCTGCAATGGTAAGTAGGCACCGGATAGTGGTCATTTTCACAACAGGTGAAAAAGTTTCTCCATAATCTATACCTTCTCTTTGGATATCCCCCCTCACCACTAGTCTTGCCTTTAGTCTTTCAATACTCCCATCTGAGAGATGCTTTATCTTGTATACCCATTTGCAAGGTAAGGCTCTTTTCCCTTTAGGTAACAGCACAACTTCCCAGGTTTGATTGTTTTCCAAAGCCTTAATTTCTGAGTTCATGGCTTCTCTCAACTCCGGATGTTGGAAAGCACCGGTTGTAGCAACCAGGCTCAGTGATGTTAGAAAGGGAATGAAGTAGGTGCTGATTGTTGAGAGATAAGGCAGAGAAAGCATAACTCCTAGGCTTAGGAGAGTGATCAAAACAAGTTTTCCCTAGATCAGTGAATATCACACTATTGCAAATGTAGTCTTTTAGATAACCAGGTTCATGAGATATCCTGCTAGACCTTCTTGGTGGATTGGTTATAGGGACAGAAGTAGAAGTAGGAATAGAAGGCGTTGGTGTAGGAGAACTTGGATAAACGAGGTCAAGTCAGGGTAATATAGGGCCGATCCGTAGAATTCATTTGGTGAGGGAACTTAATGGCGGAGAGAGAGTGTAGAATCGAACTTCTCCAATGATCGAAGTAGTATGGTGAGGTTCGAGGTGTAACTTGCTGAAAAAGATCATGAATCGGTGGTGTTGATTGTATCCGAAATGGACAATCGAATGATCATCTAAGGAAGAAGGGAATTAAGGAAAATAGGTGTGTGTGCGAGTTATCGATGAGTTGAAAGGAAAGTGTGATTCATGAAATCTCACATCTCCGGATACAAACACTTTCTTTGTATCAAGGGACGGCCTATATCCTTTCTGCGTAAAGGATAGCCCGAAGAAACACAAGCAAGAGCTCTTTCATCAAACTTGTTCCTTCCTTGTCCTAGGGTGGAAGCATAGCACAAACATCCAAAATTCCTCAAATGATCATAAGTAGGCTTTTGTCTAAACAATACTTCATAAGGTGTTTCCCCTTGAGCACACTAGATGGCAGTCGATTAATGATGTGTGTAGCAGTCAGAATAGACTCTCCCCAGTAGGACATAGGCAATTTGGATTGGAGCATCAATCCTCTAGCAATCTCTAAGAGGTGTCTATGCTTCCTCTCAACAATTCCATTTTGTCGAGGGGTAGCTACACAAGACACGATTGATGCGAATCCTTGCGAGGCTAGAAAAGTCGATTCTCATGTGCCTCTTCCCAACTCCAAGGCATTATCGTACCCGATCATTTTAACTCTCACATTGAATTGTCTCTCTACCATAGATAGAAAGCTCTTTAAGACAGAAAAGCATTACTCTTAGTGCTTAGTAAGAATGT
Organism: Lycium ferocissimum; assembly: GCF_029784015.1. Classification (NCBI taxonomy): domain Eukaryota; kingdom Viridiplantae; phylum Streptophyta; class Magnoliopsida; order Solanales; family Solanaceae; genus Lycium; species Lycium ferocissimum. The sequence continues at coordinate 12,776,679 of NC_081342.1, read as the reverse complement.
CCATGTTCCTCTGCGAAATCATCTACTATGGTGAGAAAGAACCCGAATCCATTATAAGTATTACACTTGTAGGTCCCCAAGTGTCTATATGGATGAGATCAAAAATGTGTGTGGACTTTATGCTACTAGTAGGAAAAGATTGTCTAGTTTGTCTAGCTCTAGGACAAACATCACAAATAAAATCAGAATTGAAATCACAAGGAAGAAAACTTAAATGTTTCATTGCTGAAAATGGAAGGTGTCCCAACCTTACATGCCAAAGCTTTACATTAGGAACAGCATTAACATGTACTGGATTAGAGGCTGAAACTGATTGTGAAATGGAATTTCTTCCTTTTGGAATTGAAAATACATCATTGGAATTGAAAATACTTCTAGATTTGGCACTATTAGGCTCCAATAGATAGAGTCCCTCTCTAACTTCATCAAAAGCTTCGAGGACTCTTCATTGAAAGGTCCCGCAACAAACATCCAAATAGCCAGTGAATAGGACATCATATTGAAACTGGACACAAAATTTGTGGACCGACAGAGATTATACTTAAAATCGGCACAAGAAGCACATCGCTTATGACATGACCTGGTAAGATAGAGACACTCCCTATGTGAGTTACACTTACCTTGAAAGAATTAGGCAAATTGATATTCAAAGGCATGGGGAGAGGAATTAAAAATAGGAAAGAATTGGGGTCAAAACACATGTGTTCTGAAGCTCCTGAATCAATGATCCAAGTGTTTTGTTTAAGACTAGTGAACACGAACTTGAGTATTTAAGAATGGTACCCGAAATGCATCGCATTTGCATTGATTCCCATCTTTCCGCTTGTGTCAATTTACTTTGCTTGTACATTTGCATCATTTCGCAACTGCTCCTTGCTAAATTGCTCTTGAAAATTGCCATCATTGACTCCAAAATCTTGTCCTCCCATGTTTTCCTCTCGCCTCGAGTTAGACTTGCATTTGCTTTAATCAGGGGTTGATAGTTCTTGGGATTAGTGAACTCAAAATCCGCAGGAAATCCATACGCTCGTAGCAATCATCATGCACATGTCCTATTTTTCCACAATATGTGCAAGATACATTTGGATCATATTTCTTCTTGCCTCTAAATTTGTTCTGTGGCTTGGCAGTCCTCTGATTTGAGTTATTATATTTCTGATATGTGCTTGGCCCTCTCATTGCTTGACTTTTAAGTTTATGTGCATTTCTTCCCTGTCCATTAGCCATGAATGCTGTAAACTCAGCAAATAATGTGTTGTTTGGTTGTTTTGCTTGTCCAATCGCCATAAATGATCCGTAATCGAGGTGAAGTGTGCATTTGCATATACTTCCCTCTCGGTTCTCATCCCGCAAAAGCAAGGAATATGCAACATCTATACCGAGGCAAAGGATTCATCATAAGTATATTTCCCTCGCTTCGAGCATACACATCATTTAGTCCCATTAGGAATTGAATTAACCTCGATCTTCCAGGGATTTTGTTAATTTTGCTTTCCCTCACAAGTGCATTCACATGAACAGCAAACAATCACATTTATCCCATCTAATTCATCCCATAATCTCTTAAGTTTGGTGAAGTACCAAAGAATGTCACTATTACCTTGTACTAGTCCTCAATTCCTTTTGTAGATGGTAGAGTTTGGCACCATTTGACTTGCCAAATCTCTCGTTCTGATCGTCCCAAAGTTCTTTTGCGGTCTTGGAATTCATCACACCGTCGCAATATCCTTAGATAATGCATTTGATATCCAAAGATATAACCATATCATTGACACAACTCCATTGCTCAAATTCTGTAGACTTCAGATCTGGTGCTTTACAAGCTCCATTGATAAAGCCAAGTTTCCTCTTGGCTGATAGAGATAGGAGAATAGATCTCCTCCAACCTGGGTATCCTCTTCCATCAAAAACAGTGTTGACTAGAGTCATACCAGGTGAATCAATTGTTTAGGTGATAAGGATGTCCATTTTCATATGTGATTCCTTTCTCTCCACCGCCCGATTCTCGTTTCATTTGTTTCGGCATTTTGGTTTACCCGAATTTGAAGATGATTTTGATGTTTTGACACGTATCCGGATCGAGAGCTTAGAGATGCTCTGATACCATGTTAAAATTGAAGATGAAGACACTGTATTTGGGAATTTTCCCTGTGTAAAATTTTATTCATCAGTATGTACCTCTCTTTATACACAAAACTATACAAACAGAATGTAACAGAAAGAAGAGGAAATGGACAAAACTAATTACACCTGTCCTATTCTAATTTGTCCATTGTATAACAAATTTTATTCTTTCTCGTGTTGGTCACATGACCATATTTAAATCTGCCATGATTCTAATCTAAGGGTGGAAGATTGATCTATCATGTGTGTGTGTTGTATGGGTGAGATTAATCCACTCCGGCCGTACATTAATTCACCTAACGTCACAAATGTACCGTTTCTTCTTTTCTCTCTCTCGTTTTCTTTGTACATCATAGCTGTCTTCTTCTTTTCTCTCTCTCGTTTTCTTCTTTTCTCTCTCTCGTTTTCTTTGTGTTTCCATGGAGGGTCTGTACTCCAACATAAAGTCTTGTTCATGCAAAGTCAACTTTAGTCTTAATCAAAGCTACCTATGGTTGCCTGACCTTAAACCTCTCTTTCAGCGTTGACATCATTTTCTTGTTCTTATGAATAAGAGCCAACATATCTATATCTATATCTATATATAATATAAAGTTAGGCATAAATAGGGTGATGTGACATCTCTCTATGACCACCATTTATATTTATCTTTTTTCTCAATTTTTTAAGCTTTCAACCTTTTTTTTTTCAATAAAAAATTTAAAATATACATGGGGTTACAATATAAGTTAATGTTTACCCATGACCGCAAAATTAATAGCAATAGTCAAGTGATGTATCATGACTATTGAACGTGCTATTTTTATTGAACATGCTACTTTTTCTTTCTCACCGTGAGTATATTGAACTTTTAGACTTCTTATTATATGGTATTTTACTGCAGATCACAGATACTCAAAGGTATATAAAAACAACATCATAGGTACGCTAAAGAAAGAGATGATCAGGTTTTTTGGTCTTAATTGGTTTTCTTTAAAGGTAAAATTAGGCATATTTTAGTCCTCTCATGTTTAGTGCAATGTTTCTTTTGAGAGCGATATTGGATATATATTGTGAAAAGAAAAAACTTATTTCTTCTTCTGGTAACAAATGATTGAAGTTTATTTGTACAGTACCTCTAATTTTGAAAAATATATTGCAGGGACTGTTTAAGAAAGTACGATTCTCACAACGATATAAAATTCATAGGTATTTTTCTAGTATATTTTCTCGCTTCTCATAAAATGATGATTAGAAATTATTTTATTCCTCTATATGTATGAAATCATTTTTTGTTGAATTTGTTAAATTGATGAAAAGTATATCCCTGTGAATACTCATTTGGATTTAAAGATGTATTATCTAGTTGAAACTTCCTATTATGTGATTGGATTCCTCCTGGTGTTTCTTTTGTCGGAACCTTTTAATTTATCTTAATACATTTATCCAAAATAAAATTAATCTTCATATATTCTAACTGAGAGTATATTGTTCATTTTTTGGAAAATTTGAGAATAAATTATGAAATGAAAGTATTATTTGTCTTTTAAATTTCTGAAGGAATTAGTGGCGGAGCCACACTATGCCGCGGGTGTTCATTCGAACCCTCTCGGCAAAAAAAAAAAATACTGTTTTTACAAGGTTAAAATTACTTTTTATGTATATATAGTAGATGTTGAACCCCCTTAATCTTTTTCGTATGTTTACTTTTTTATATTTTGAATCCCCTCGGTGGAAATCCTGGCTCCACCACTAGAAGGAATATATTAGAAAAAGATTCTGATTAAGAAACTTAAAAAAGAAAAAAAAAAAGAAAAAAAAAAGAGCTAAATAGAGCAAATTGGGAATTTATCACTTTTACTTCTTTCTCTCATTTAGTGATGGATTGTGTAATTTGCTTATGAAATGATATAAGTTCTGTAAATTAATAGGGTTTTCTAGTAAATTTGCCTTGATGTTGAAATTGGTAATATTCCTTATTCTTGGAATCAAAATTCTAACATGAAAATATAAGAATATTTAGTTAGAAAGCTAATTTCGTGCATTGTTTTCCAATATTTTAAAATTGGTATTTTCTTAATTTTTATTTAGTATTTTAAAATAATTATTTTCTTTGCCAAGAGCCTATCGGAAACATCCTTCGTACCTCGCAAGGTAGCAGTAAGGTCTGCGTATACTCTGCCTTCCCCAGACCCCACTTGCGGAATTACACCGGGTATGTTGTTGGTTAAAATCATTATTTTCTCTATTTGTCCTTATTATTTTATACATTATTTTGAAAATCCAAAAATTAAATACATACAAAAGAAGAGAAAAAGAAGGATGATAAAAAGATTTTATATAGATTTAGAACTAAACTTTATTTTGAATTGTTTTATGTTTATTATTCTTTAAATTAATGCTATATCATAAAATTACAAAAATGTTACTACACTACACATATAAAATTATATGTTATGTTGGATTTTTAATTCAGTATCTTATAATTTGTTTTTTTTTAAATGAAATTATTTAACCATGTTAATATCCTTTTGTAGGTATGGCACGTACGAATATCATCCAACTTTGGCAAATGGCAAGACAAGGTACCAAAATTAATAGTTAGTATTGCATATTCATTAAAAAATGCAAGAGCAACTGATAACATTATGATTAAGGAATGTAGAGAGATAAAATTAATAAAAAGGCAAAAATATATATACTAATATAACAAAAATTATTTTATTTAATTTTCATTTTTTAACGACCGCGCGAAGCGGGACATGTTCACTTACTAAATTGAGAGCTTATTTTGAAGAGGGTAGAAGTATCTGCAAAAGGATTGAAGTAGGTCCTATTCTTTTTAGAAGTCTTATTGCCCTATTAGCTAGAGAACTTCTTGTAGGAAAATATATACCAAGAACACGAATAATATATGACGAAGAACATAAAGATGAAGGCTCGAAAATATGAACAACGAACATTGGATTGGAGGCTTGAAACACATACAAAACACTTTCCTAAAAACGATATTTGCTCTCTCCTCCGCGAGATTGCTATGGGATTGTACGCAAATAGTTTTACTGGATATGACAAGCCTTTTAGAAATCTACACTGAGCAAACAGTGGAAAAATCCATTTTAGGAAAACAAGAACTTTTCTGATTTTCAAGAGCAAGATATTGTAGAAGAGTCAAGAGTTTTCTCTCTTGGAAGAAAGAAAAAAGTTACGTTGGATTAAAAGTAGTTGAGTTTAAATAGAATTGGTGATAATCCAAGAATGAAAGGACACACCCTTTAATTAAAAGACACCTTTTTCTTTTAAAAACACTTTAATTAATTTATGTTTAAATAAAATCCCAACAATCCCCTTATTTAAATATAAATCAAGACTTAAAAATCAAATAATATTTATGCGTAGAATAATGTATCTTTCGATTAGAACATTATCTTAGTATAGTATCACAAGATGAAATCGAAATCCCATGTAACATAATAGCTTTGAACATGTTATTCCTTGTGATAATATCGGTGACACTATACACGTAAATATTTCATTCTTGCTTTCCACTCAACATGCTTAGCACTTTTATGGCCATGTGCTATCCAAAATTCATGAACATTTATGAGAGTAACTCCACCTCTCAATCGAAGTAGCACCACTTCTATGTTCATATAAGTGAAATTCTTTCAGTGTCTTTGTCACATTTGAGACACTTGTTCCTTGAACTGAACTTTATTAAGAGTATAAGAACTCAACCCTCTAATCTGTGACAACCGGTACTAGTATACCTCTTACTTAAGTACTAAAACATCCACGTATCAAGAACTACTTGTTACCCTTTGAACCGATAACTATTCATTTCATAGTGCTGGGTAGGGTTGCCATTAGTGGTGGACCTGATTAAGGAGTTTTAGTTTAATTAACTAGAGGTTGGTTTTCACCTACTTCCTTATAAGAGTTTTAGTAATTGGATCACCAAAATTACTTTTTTTTTTTTTTTACTCCACAAATATGAGAGAAATAATTCCTTCTTGAATTAACTTGCTCACATAATTATGTCGAAGATTTATGTGATTGATTTCACATAGTATATTTTTATGCTCGAATTAAAGTGGCTTGACTATCATAAAGTTGAGCTCACACTTTGCAAAATCAATGGATTTAAAAAAAAAAAAAAATCCCTCAAGCACTCAACTCCTCTCCTTGCTCTACTACTGCAAGTCTATTCTTGATTTCAATAAATTTCACCTCCTCCCAATATAAACGCCCATCATGTGATAAATTTATTTTCTCACATACTCGATATCAACTTTCACGGTATATCCTTATAAAATAGTATATGAAACTTAGAGTTTACCAAATCTTTAGTTTTCTAAAGAAAACCAAGAACTCGACTACTGGGCCTTCCAATAGCGTTTGCTTACACAAATTAAGCTATAATTCACTTGCTTATACAAGTTAAGCTATAATTCTTCCATCATTATTAGTTAACTCGATCAAGGATCAAATAGAGTATTGACCTCTTTTATGTTTAAGTGACTAAATTTATTTAGCACTTTCTCAATGTAATGAGATTAACTCAATACATAACCCCCACTATTTCGTTTAATCTTAATGTCCAACATAGTATCAAATTATCCAAGATCCTTTATTTAGAATATTGGAATAAAGGAAACCTCGTTGTTTCTATTCTGATATATAAACCTCTTTGATTCTATTGTACCATAGAAATCTCTTTTTTTAGGTATTATGTTTTTCATATCATTGCTTGTAATAACATATCCACAAATTAACTAGCATAAAATAATACTTTTCTTAAAAAGTCACAACCTTTCAAGTATTCATGAAAGAACACTATTTTTAAATGACACCCCTTCATGAAAGAACACAACTTTTCACATTTGAAAGCATAAAAATAATTGTCTAATATTGACTTCTAATCATAAGCCAAATATCCCTACACGTTAAACGTATCAAGTGCCTTTTCATATCGCATTTAGAGAAAACTCAATTCACTGACTCATGTTCTCTAGATCTCATATTCTTTTTAGTATAGACACGTACTTGTAAACAATATAATATGTCATATCATCCAGCAACTTGAAAGTAAACTCATATATGATCTAGCTTTATGCAAGAATAACGAATGACAATAATCACCAATGTATCATCCACCATGACATTTATGAAAATAAATTCACAAAAACACAAAGGATAGAAATTCATAATAAAAAATAAGTAAAGTTAAAAAAGTGTAACCAAAGTGTAACCCCATTTTTGTTGCCATTTTCTCAATTGATTGTCTTGACTTCGATCATCTCTGCCATATCAAAATCAGAGAAGACATATGATTTTCCTTCATGTCTTGGCATGTGGCAATGATGATAAAATCATGTCGTTCGCTTCTTTTCTCTTTCTCATGGCAATAGATATCTTCTTCACAATATAATGCAGTAATTGTTTTAATTTTTGACTCTGCCCTTGAAACCAATGACTGGAGAATTAATTCCCCACTCTCACTCGGACATTGTGTGATGTCTGCGAATGTTTTCCATGATTAAACCTAACCTTCATATTAACGCTTCAAGGAAACCAAAGAAGTGAAGCGTCACCAAACTTTAACAAACTGAAATTCTAATACCTCTAAACAAAACAAACCACCACAAGTGATTACCACTAATTCTTATAAATCAATATAAGAAGTTTCAACACTCTTATTATACTCTGCCAATTAGAATATGACTTTTGTCGAACAATCACCACAACCGCACATAGACACTTCTCTGACCATATATCAAATATTTCTCCAAAATAGGCAGTGTCTTCTTCATCAAATATCGTATTTAGATTGTAGGAAAATATATACCAAGAATACGAAAAATATATGACGAAGAACACAAAGATGAAGGCTTGAAAATATGAACAACGAACATTGGATTGGAGGCTTAAAACACGTATGAAACGCTTTCCTAAAAATGATATTTGCTCCCTCTCCTCTGCAAGATTGCTATGGGATTGTACGCAAATAATTTTACTGGATATGACAAGCTTTTTAGAAATCTACACTGAGCAAACAGTGGAAAAATTCATCTTAGAAAAGCAAACTTTTCTGATTTTCAAGAGCAAGATATTGTAGAAGAGAAAAGAGTTTTCTCTCTTGGAAGAAAGAAAAAAGTTACGTTGGATTAAAAGTAGTTGAGTTTAAATAGAATTGGTGATAATCCAAGAATGAAAGGACACACCCTTTAATTAAAAGACAAATTTTTCTTTTAAAAGCACTTGAATTAATTTATGTTTAAATAAAATCTCAACACTTCTAACATCTTTTACTTTTATATTTATTTCATAAAATGTTGTGCCTAAGATAAAGTTAAATGAGAAACACAATAAGTGAAAATCCACATTGTTATTAGGATCAAAGTTTAGTTAGTTATTTCTCTTGTAGTGTAGTTTAATCTACTACTATAATAATTTGATTATCATTTTTATAAAAAGATCAATTGATGCTTATCACTGAAGTTTACCTGCAATATATTAAGTGTTTCTTCAATCACATCTATATCTCTATTTTAGTGGGAATTAATGCATCATCGTGTTACGATGTAAAGAGAATATGTACACTCTCGAAAAACTTTCTATATGCCGAGTTGATGCCAAGTCAAACAATTTATTTTTAAGAGCTACAAATTTGAGTAAGACAACAAATACAGTCAAACCTCTCTATAACAGCATCGTTGAGTCCGAAATTTTTTGGCTGTTATAGAGAAATGCTGTTATACACTTATAATGACATTGACATTTAAATAATATTTTACTGTTATAGGCAAAAAGATGCATAAAATCTAATTTTTTTATTTTAATTGTCAAATTCTAAGCTTAATTACACTTTGTATAACGAAGAAAAAACTTTTAATGATGGAAATTATATATTCATATGTATTTTTTTTTGTCATAAATAGTATATTAAAGGATCAAATATTTGGTCAAAATCTCTACACATATTATTGGTAATCATAGATATTCTAATTTTATAAAGATGGTTAATTATTATATTACCTAAAAAAAAAGATAGCTGTTATATGGGGGGTAATTTTACAAAGAGTGTGCTGTTATAAAGATGGATGTTGTTGTTATAGGTGAAATGCTGTTATAGAGAAGTAAAATATAACATTAAAAATCGGTTTTGAAAAAATTTGGTTGTTATAGAGAGGTGTTGTTATATGCGGATGCCTGTCACACCCCTTTTTTGCGCCCCCGCGCTATAAACGCGCAAGTTTTATTATTAAAGGGTTTTTCCAATTGAAGTGACGGTTTTGAAAAGGGATTATTTTATTTACAGAGTCGCCACTTGGAATTGAGTTTTGGTGTTCCAAGCCACCTTATAAATCCCTAATCAAAAGGAAATGACTCTTTTATTATGGTCCGCGAAAACAGAAGACCGGGTAAGGAATTCTATTGACCGGGGAGAAGGTGTTAGGCATTCCCCGAGTCCCGTGGTTCTAGCACGGTCGCTTTATCGACTTATACTTAGCTTAAACTAATATTTGGATATATTATGTATCCGAGCCTTGATTTGCTCGTACTTTTATTTGTTGAACTTTTATTTTTAAACCCTTTTATTATTTTTTAACTCGGATGCGTAACCGCATTCCGAATCTTTTAAGCGTCTCAAAGTAAGATGCATAACTGCATTCTTATTCGAAACAAAATTAATTATTAAAACGAGTTTGGCCAAGGTGCGTAACCGCATCCTTGAGTTATAAAAAACGTCTCGATATAAGATGCGTAACCGCATTCTTAATCGAAACAAACATCTTGAAACGTGCCTAAAACTCATCTAGCTTTAAAGCAATTATTTGTCTCTAAAATCCGAGACTTATTATTATTTGGTTATTATTAATTTTCACTCTTTCGACAACGGATTTTGAATAAATTCGCAACTCATCTCTCTCTCACGATTGTTAACTAGTTAGGCCTTAAACCAATCTCAACCCAAAAGAGGAAAACATTATAATTGATTTTAGACTGAAGTGAATAGCTAACTAACTACATGTAATTAATAAATAAATAAATAATAGTGAAATGAACATT